>NW_017535407.1:1039756-1084427 GCF_001853355.1 Bactrocera latifrons
AGAAATACGTGTACCAAGTTTCATCATGATATCTCAATTTTTACTCAAGTTACAGCTTGCACGGAAGGATGGACAGACGGACAGACGGACAGACAGACATCCGGATTTCAACTCTATTCGTCTCCCTGATCACTTTGGTATATATAACCCTATATCTAACTCTTTTAATTTTAGGACTTACAAACAACCGTTATGTGAACAAAACTATAATACTCTCTTTAGTAACTTTGTTGCGAGAGTATAAAAACAAAAAACACTTGAAGCAACAGATTGGCTTGATGACAAGTTTACAAACACTGCCCCAGGAAAACCAACCATTAAAGACTGGCAGTTCTGACGCGGTGAAATGAGCGCTGAAAACGGTGAACGTACTGGATGCCGAAAATAGATTTTTACCCACAGTAAATAAATAAGTCAACAAAATAAGGTACTCCACAGATATAAACTTTAGATGGACATTATATCGTCGCGAAGATTTGGGTATGAGAAAGCTCTGTGCAAAGTGGGTGCCATGCGAGCTCGTTTTTGATCAAAAACATAGACGAGTTGAGGATTCGAAGCAGTGTTTGGAGGTGATAAAGGTAATAAACTTGAGTTTATTACGTCGATTTGTGAAGGAGACATGGCTATATTATTTTACGTTGAAATTCAATCGACAGTCATCCATGAACTCGTTCGGAAGTCCAATCGATAGTCATTCGAGTGGATGAACCCGCTCCAAAGAGGGGAAGAAGCCATAGTCGGCTGTTAAGGTTGTGGCGTCTGTAGTTTTGGATACGCATGGCATACTTTTTATTGACTATCATAAAACGGGAAGGAGCATCAACAGTGTCTAACACATAGTTAGCGTTATTGGACAGTTTGAATATTTCGGTTACACAAAGACACAGTGCATTGTCACCATTCAGTGAAACCGAAGGCAAAACTTCACGAATTTGGCTTAGAATTACTTCCATATCCACCGTAATCATCGTAGTCTGATCTGACGTCAGCGACTATTTTCTGTTTTCAGTTCTCAAGAGAATGTTCACTGGTAAGAAATTTTCGTCGAAAGAAAAGGTGAACGTCGAAAATGAGGCAAAGGGCAAATCGTACTACCAAAATGGTATCGAAAAGTTGGGATGTCACTATAGTCAGTGTATCACTCTTGAAGAGAACTATCTTGATTAACGAATTTTGACATATATATTTAACTATGGTAGGCTGGGGATTTTTCAAGCAAGTTGTCTATCCAATTCCGTTTAAGGCTGTAAGTTCGAACAAGTTGAAGAAACAGTGCTTAAATAATATCTGAATAATATAATAAGGTCTGAATATCTGTTATGGATTGACTAAAAACATTGTGTTTAGGGTATGAAGCTTGTCAATGCTAGACTCATACTAAAAGACGAAGTCGCCTGAACAGCAACAATTGGCATCGAAACTGCCAAACAGTCTGGCGAATAGCGCTTCAAAAATTAACTCGTTTTCAGGGCACTGAAAGAACTGAAAGTCATCTCAATCGAGGCATACTTTTATAATAATTGAATAGATACATATTTTTCAAAGAAACATTCCTTCCTGAGCCTTTGCTGTTAAATGTATTCAATTAAATTTGAAATTTCTATATAACAGTTGAATTCTGAATGGAAAAAATTTGATATAAAAGGACTCAAAGCTCCAGGAAACAATTTGGAAAATTTCACAAAAATTTAAGATGGGAAGCAAACGTTTTACAATTTTACAAAGAAAACATGTAAAGCATGGCATTAAAGCAGGAAGAATAACCAAAAATGACAGGAAACCAAAAGAAGTGCAACCAAGTTATGGCCAGCAAAACGGAATGAGCGTGCGAATGGCACAAAGTATTATTGCCTTCATTTCTTGGAAATAACAAACGATATAGCAATACCGACAAAGCTTACATAAGCGCCGCAATACACACGCAAGAACGCATAAGAACTTAACAACTTAACTCTTTAATATAAAAAAATATAAAAAAAAAACTAAAGGTAACAAGAAAAAATTTAGACGGCAATGGAAGATGGGCGGGCAGAGAAGCACCAGTAATGCCACAGCCAAGAGAAGAGCAAATGCGGTGACGGTGTCGAAGCTTTAAAACAACACGTTCAAATCAGTGGCAAGGCAAAGTGTGCCAAGTGGAAATTTATTTTCATTGCGCCGGCGAGCGGATAGCGAAGGCAGGCGGGGCACATGAGCGTGGTGAGAAAGCTAAAGATGCTAAAAATTGACAGTAAAGCAGTGAAATGCATGACAACAGGCGCATGTGAGCATACAAACGAGGATAAGGCGTGCGCGTGATGCCGCGTAGATATACCGTTATATCTTATATAATATGTGTGTGTGTGTGTGTGCGTTGTTGTAACGCGTAAGAGCATACATGTGCACATCATTTGACTGTCTGGCTGCGCGGATTTCACGGCATGTGGAAGCCTTTATTGCGCGAAAATTTCGCTCGCATACTTTTCGGCGGCTGACAGCACGTACAGCAAACAAGTAACAAAAAAAAAAAAAAAAAAAAAAAAAAAAAAAAAAAAAAAAAAAAAAAAAAAAAAAAAAACAACAACAACAACAATGAATTTGACTAGGAATGAGCTGCGTTTGTGAAAAGATTGCCACGACAATTGGCGCAGAAAAATGGAAGAAGAACAGAGAAGAAGCGCCTGTGTGTGCCAAAGCAGCCGAAGAAGAAGCTGCAAACTTCACGAATGAATTAAATTTAGCGCACGCTATGCAAATAACTTAAAAAATTGGTGACTGCCAAAGCCAACGCCAAAGCCAAAGCCATGAGAAAAACTAAAGATGGCGATGGCAACGAGAGCCAAGGAAATGAGCGCAAAACTCGGAAATAAATCGGGGAAAAAAGTGTACAAAAGAAATTGGATGTGCTTGTGAACCGAGAAGGAAGTTGAAGGTTGAAAAATTTCGCAGCGCGTACAACAAAAATGCAGCAGTAGATATAGCTTATACACAAACAACAACAAGAAAGTACAAAAGAGGAGAAACGCGCAAACGCTCGGCGCTGAAAAAAGAGTCGAGTGTATTGGAGCAGTCAGGAGTAGGAGGAGATGGAGGAGGTGGGCAATGCGTGGAATGAACGGGAATTCAAGAACTCTGCACTCAAATTGAGCACATCATGTTGGCTTTGCTATGCGCCGGCATTGGTTACACTGCTGGCTCCATTACCAACAACCAAATGAAGGTGAATGCTAGCGAAAAATTGCAGAAAAGCATACGCGCTGAAGGCAGGAGTGGGGTTGGTGCGCTGCACGCAGTCGTGCATAGAAATAATTTGTGAAATACGAGCAGCTATGAGCTGCACGGTTTTTAAAAGCACTGCGCGCGAATACATGCTACGCAGCTTGGCACAGTCAAGGCGATGGTGGTATTGTGGAGAAAAAAAAAAGAAAAACGAAAAAAAGAAGTAATGGAAATGAAAAACTTGACAATCTACGCAAAAGCGTCTCAGCAAATATAATTTACTTAACTCTACATTTGTAGAAGTACACACACACACACTACACTATTCAACTCAAGTGACCCGTGTAAGCATGCGTATCTGGTTGGCAGTCCCAAACGACGGCCACAGCACCTTCAATTTCACATTGAGGTCACTCTGCATCACACCACTAACGCTTACACCTACATATATAAGCATCAAGTTGAGCTCTGATACTTTAAATCCTATGCAAACACCATTTGCACGCCAATAGCATAGCATACTTACAGGCGACTGCACACTGCTCAGCACATTACCCTTTTAATAGCTTCATAAAAAGACTGAATGGTCTCATAGTTCCCTGCATAATGATTTAATTAAAGACACACAAATAGTCATTAAATTTGCGACGCCTGTGGTTTTTGTTAATCTAATTTTCTTCTATTGGCTCTGGATATGCTTTTGGGTGCAATTTTTTGGGTAATTTGACCCCAAGCAGCGTTCGCCGGCATTCGTGTGTAATTGTGTGTTGCTGTGTTGGGTTTGCCGACTGTGATTATCATCGTATTGCGTAGCGAATTTTAATTAAAAATCGGTTGTTAGGATTTAAATGGCTTTAAATGCGCTGAGATTAAGCTTGAGGCATTTTATAGGCATGCACTCCTAAAGGTATGCTATTAAATGGACCATAAAGATTGCTATGCAAATGTTTATTTTACATGGGTTTATATCTAAAAATTTATTGAGGTAAAATTCTAAAATATTGCAATAAAAGTGCTGGTAGTTTAATTGCGCTTATGAATTTTCGCTTTATTTCTTGAGATTAAATACGTATTGAGGTGCATAATTTAATTGAAATTCGAAATACGTGTTAAATAGTGGCTAAGTGAGCACGAATTTTTTACATGTTTTGCTTACAAAATCAAATTTCAATTTTTAATTAAACTTAATTAAATTGAGAGTCTAAAAGTGTGCTATGAAATAAATTTAATTGAGTTGAGAGTCTAAAAGTGTGTGTGTGTGATTCATTCACATCAAAAAATATTTTTTGAACACTAAATTGAAAGAAATTATGAAAAAAAACCTACTGACACAAGGCAAATATCAAGAACCGAAAACAATTTGACAAAAAGAGGATCAACTTTCAAATATTTTATATTTATAGCCAGAGAAGAGACCACTCGTTAAAACCTGTGAGAAAGTCTAAAAGTTCGAAAGAAAGTTTCCGAGCAATGAAAATTTCCTTTTAAATATCTCAAAATTTGCCAAAATACGAATTTTCTGAAAACGTCTTTATAATCTAAATTCCATAATAAAGTTTAGTTGTGAAAATTACAGTTTATGAAATATATTTCGACAAACATAAATCGCTAATCTAATCGATTTATATTCATAATGTGAGATCCAATAGTTTGTTGATGATTATTTCGTTTAACTCACGAAGGAAGTGTTTTAGTTATTTGAACGACCTTTAAACAGCTCCAAGATATATGTTACTCAATCGTTTACCAAGTTGTTGATTAACTTTAGGCGTTCGATAAGAGAGGGCGTTGCTACTAGCGCAAAATTTTACTTTGTTGGTGCACTCTTCATATGAACGTATGTTAAGTTAAATTTCAATCTGTCAATTCATTCTTTGTTTGTCGCCGTGTCCCAGTATTATTTTACAAATGATAAAATTGAATATTGTGCAGTGATAAAATTCTTATTTTTGGAAGGTGTGGCGCTAATAGAAATTCCCGAACGAATGTAAAAAGTGTATAATGATTATTCAACTACAATTACAACAATAGAAAGATGGGTTACTGAATTTAAACGTAGTTGTAGAAGCCTTGAATACGATCCAAAAAGCGCATCAATACCAGAAATCGTAGTCCAAATAGAGAATATGGTTTTGCAAGATCGTCGATTGACTGAGAGAGATTTAGTAGAGGCTCTATACATCTTATGAGGCAGTCAGAGTCATATTTTAAATGAAATTTAGGATTTTAGAAAGCTGTGTAAACAATGCCGCATTCGCTAACAATGGAACAAAAACACATTCGAATGCGACTTTCTCAGCAACGTTTGGAGCGTTCTAAAAATAATAAAGTTAAATTTGTGCGTCGATTCATCAGTAGGCATGAGACTTGGGTCTATTACCATGATTCTGGATTCAAAACAGGGGGCTAAAGACTGGTGCGAACCTCTTTATTCTGCTTCGAAACAGGTTCGTGTCCGAAAATCAGCCAAGATTCAGATTTTTGAGATGTGAGAGAAATTTTGTTTGTGGATTACTTGCAAACTAGTGAAATAATTAACTCTGAATATTATTGTAACTTATTGGACGGTTTGCAAAAGAAAAAATCTTTTTTCAATAGGACAATGCACCGTGTCATAAGAAATTGACTAAAATGCATGAAATAAAGTTCGAATTGTTGGAGCTAATTTGGCAAACAGCGACTTCTATTTCTTTCCAGAACTCAAAAAATGTATGCGTGGCAAGCATTTTGCATCAAATGAAGAGGTCATAATGGCTATTGAAGCGTATTTTGCAGACCTTCCGGATTGTCACTTCAGTGATGGGATCCACAGATTGGAGAATCGTTGGAGAAGGAGTATTAATGTTCGGGTAGATTATAAAGAATAATAAAGTGTATTTTGGATCATAGAATTGTGTTTTTCTTATCAAGCGAAAAAACTTATTGAACAACCTGGTACATAAATTATCTACGTGATGAAATGAACCGATTTTGTCATATTTGCAAATTTCATTTCTTCAAGATGTTGTTCATTTGGCGCAGCTGCTATAGCAAAATCAATTACTTTTATGGAAAACCTTTCTATTTGACTAGATATCTTCACTTGGCAAAAATATTTTTTCAAAACAAAAAAAATTTCGATCGGCCTACATATCAATCGGCTATACATCAAGTTCTTGTATGGAAGGTCTTTTTTTTTTTTGTGGTTTGGTTTTTTGTTTTCGTTGAATATGAGAAGAACTAGCAGAACTTTTTGCCGAATGACTCTTGTTTTAATACAATGCTCGTAAGCTGTAGGTTTTAATAAATATCTAAAGGAATTAAGTTTTATTAGGGGTAAGATGAAAAATCCAAAGTGTTTTCTGATACAGTATTAGCTAACTCAATACAAGAACTAAATATTTGAGTGAAATTTGTATAAAATATGTGATGTTTCATAGAGAATTTGTGGTTACAAAGACTAATCAAAAATAGATCAACAAAGATTGAAAAGCAACCTTCGACGGTTGGTACTATGGAGATGGGGGAGAAAGCTATGCTGAATAAATCTAGAAAGTTTCGGGTAGGTAGTTTCAGGTAAGAAGTTTCGGGTACAAAAACAAACTTTTCGAGAGAAATTTGTATGAAGCATCTGATGTGTCATTGAGGATTTGTGATTTTAAAGACTAAGCGAAAATATATCTATGCGGTTTTAAGCGAACTAAGGTCTCAAAATCTCTTGAAAAAATATTTCGGGTTCAATAACTAAATTCTCCAAATTTCGGGTAGGAAAAATATTAAATCTTAAAATTCTGATATAACATATTATTCCAGTTCACCATATACACTTGTGGAAGAAGCACTGAAAATTTATTGCATACCCAGATATTTACAATATAAATTATGTACAATAGGGTTTTAATAAAGTTTTATCCAAAAAGCAACTACACACGCACATACCTTTTCAGACAGAAATACATATATGAATTTTATCAGCAAGTTTCGAATTTTATTTGCACATACCTGAAAGTAAAGAAGAAAATGGATTTTTATTGTAAAGCAAATAAACAGGTTATATGTATGAGATGGTGAAATTAAAAATTTATGTTAAATATTATATTTGTGGTAATACATATGTATAAAACTAATATATAACTGAGAAAACCATTTAATTTATTTCGAATAAAATTTTTGTTTGCGAGAAATTTATCAATTTAAGAAACAGCCAGCTTGTAAAGTAAATAACCAGCATTAATTGAAACGCTACTGCAGAGAGCACAACAACAAAATTATTTAATAAATGCTTAAGTATTTTATCTGCCATTTTACAGACATTTTCAATGCGTTTTAGTGAATTTTATTTATTTTATGTTAGTATGTGTGTGTGTGCGGAACTTTATTTTAATACATAACCGCAAATTTACATTTCCGTTTTAAATTCTAATTTCTTTACGCAAAGCTGTTGCACTTGTCTACATCTGTAAAACGGTTTATGTTTGCCATTTCCTTTGCCACACAACGCAGCAACAAACAGTATGCCATGTGGCGTGTTGCAGTGACACGAGTGAATGAACAGATATTATAAATGTATATGTGTGTATATATAGTTTTGCACACAATACATTTTATTGCCAGGAGAAACATATAATTACATATGTACATTAGTAAAATGCTGCATCGAAATGCTAATATTGCAGTAATCGCATTTGCCACAGCGCGCACAAAATTTCCACATGCAACATTGGCTAGGTTTGAGTGTGTGTGTGTGTGTGCGTGTGTGCCTGTTCACACGTGTAAATATAATGGATGCGTAAAACATGTGAAATTTTAATTAAACACCGCAACATGCTGGCAACGCCTGTGTTTATTAGAATATTTTTGAAAGACCGTCTACAGACATTTCCAAATGTTTATGTGTGTATGTGTGTGTAAGAGCTTACATTTTGGCAAAGCAAAATAATTTTAATGGAACTTAAAAGTCATGCCATGAAAATGTTTATGGCGAAAGTTTAATTTTATTCTTCTTAAATTGCTTGCTGTCGGTAAGACTTCAACTTTCCCTTCCAACACTTTACAACACTGTTCATACTAAAGCTTAGGCGTTTTAGAGCAAGCAGAACTCTCTTTACTCGACTCTGAACTGAACACGGTCTATAAGAGTGATTCTTTGGTAAGAACCAATAAAGACCAAGCTTGAGTATTGAAAAATTTCTCGCTGAAACTTCCAACCCTTAAATATTTGTTCTGTGGAAAACTATTCAGTAATATATTTGTAACAGAAGTCCAAGGTCTATGAAAATTATTTTTTTTCTTGCATCCGGAGATTATGTTGCATGGCTGACTTCATTTTAGATTTGAAGACTTCTCTTACTTTTTTACATTACTACTAATTTCAAAGCGACATTACATTAGATTATTTGGTAAGAAGTAAAAAGACTAAGTGTGAATATTGAAAAATTTTGGAATCGAATTTTCAACCCATAAATATTTTATCCTTGGAAAGAATATCCTAATATAGTCAATATACGTAGAAGATAGTGTTTCTTACTTCCGAAGATTATGTTGCTTGGGTGATTCTACGCTGGATTTCAAGGCTGTTATGCTTTTTCTCATTACTGCTGCTTTCAAGCTAACCGAAGCTGTGTAGAAATGTGAAGTAACGACAATTTATTGTGTTCCGAGAACCCAAAAGGGAAAGTGCTGCCGTCTTTATAGTGAGACTTCGATAATTTTAACTCCAAATATTACTCTCTCGAGCATAAGCTGGAGAATTTATGCAAATGGAATGCGATTCAAGCTTTATTTTTTGTCAAGAGACACAGATACGCAGGAATATCTTGCATCTCATAAGATTAACGATTCAGACGAAAGTAGATTGTTAGTGTTTTCGGACTAGAAGCAGGTCCTTCATCTTTCAAGACTTAACTAAATTGGTCTTGCCTTCTTGTCTGACTAATTATTTGACTTTCCGGCTAGCTTTTAGCGCTGTTTCCAAGGAATTTCAATGAGAAAAGGCATACTTGCCAATAAAGACCGACTTCACTGATACTCTCGACATTAAAAGCCAACAAACAGGTCAGTCCCATCGGAAGCTCAAAGAAACCTAGTCAACCTATGAACTCATGAAAAGTCAGCTCCCCGAGACGAATAATAGTTGAAGCGCGATTTTTAAAAATATAAACTGCTAGATCTATTATTTAACAACACAAAGGATTCAAGGCAAACATCAAATAGATAGGTTTTCAGTGTTTTAGGGCTAGAACACTAGGAGTAGAACTTTCGTCTATTATGACTTGACCAAACTGTTTCTGATTTGTTGTCTGGATTGTTAGTTGTGTCTCTGGTTAGCTACTAGCTCTATTTCTGAGGATAAAGTTAGCTTCTGGTTAGCTTCAAGCTCTGTTTCAAGGCACAAGAGACGTACTTTGCAATAAAGACCGACCACTCTAAAATGCTCGTTATTAAAAGTCAACAAACAGGTTAGTCCCATCGGAAGCCCAGAGAAACCATATCAACCCATGTACTACAAGAAAAGTGAGCTCCCAGACAAGGACCATAGCGGCAACACATTCTATAAAAATACAAATTTCCAGAACTTATACTTAACCGCATTAAGGCTTCACGGCAAACGTCCAATAAAAGTTTAGCAGCAATTTTGTGTTCATTAAGCAAGTTCTACTTAACTTATTATCAGCTTTCCAGCAAAAATTTTCCTCATGTTGCCTAGCGATTTCTTGACCAACCGGTCAGTCATGCAGAAACTACATGCAGCTCCTTTTAACTACGTTGTCGGCTGTCTTGTCACTGACACATCACAACTTTTCCGGCAGCTTCCTGATGTTGATGTTGCTGCAGTGCTGTGCAAACAAGTTTCACGTGCAACATTTCGTGAGTGCTGTCAACATGACACATTTAAAATGGTAAATGCACCAACAAACACAAATAAACAATATGAATTGCACTTCAGGGCTGCACCACGCCAAGCCAAGCCACGCCACGTTACGCCACTTAACGCTACTCCACTTTCGGCTGCTGCGTTGCTCCATTTCTGCTTTGGACTGTGTGCCACCTTGACAGTGTTTTTGTTTTTGCTTTAAAGCTGCACGCTCTCCCCGTTATTTGTTATTACATTTCTTTATTTTAATATTCTATTTTATTTTAAATTCGCTTTTTTGTTTTTGTCTCTTCACTTGCGCCATTTTGTGTGTTTTAATCCCACTTCCGGCCTGACTATTACCTTGGCTACACTTTGGTGCCGCTGCAGCGCACTGTGCATGCCGTTGCCAGGCACTGGCTGCAACCTGGTGTCGTTAGTAGGTCGCTGTTCTGCATTTTCTGTGCTGCTCTTGCCGTTGACTTTGGCAGGTTTTTAAAAGCAACGGAAGTTCTGCCAGCCACAGCGGAACCCGTGGGGCATATAACTGTTGTGTTGCATGTGCACTCGCTTTCGTTGCACAATTTGTGCTGTAGGAATTGTGGAAATTTTCGGTTGCACATATTAAATATGAAATCATAGTCCAGTGCAGAGAGTTAAAATTACATAAGAGAATATAAATTATTTATAAGTAAATCAAGCAGATCAAGTGAGAGAGGAAACAAAGGAGGTGTGGAAAGAGAGCTTAAGTGTTGAATGTAATGGGTGATTTTTTTGAGGTTAGGATTTTCATGCATTAGTATTTGACAGATCACGTGGGATATCAGACATGGTGTCAAAGAGAAAGATGCTCAGTATGCTNAAAAAGTTATCAAGCTCTTAAAAAATCACCCGTTAGAAGAAGTCATGCAATTTTAAGAGTGGAGAAAATTTGTTTAAATTAAATCATAGATTGGCGTGTAAAAGCATTTTATCGCTCATTTGCAGCACCGTTTTTGAGAACTTTTTCGATAATAAACAAAAAAAATATATATATATTTGAAAAATTCAAAAAGCATTGCTCAAATTTCATTTTGAGGTCCAAAAACTTTCTGAAAACCAAATAAAATTAAGTTTATGCACCATGAAAATAAATGGACAAGATGACATCTGAGAGCGAAAAATTCGATTCCTCTTTCCTTACTCCAGAAAAATATTAACAAAACTTGCGTTATGTGAGGGCGTTAAACTGGCCTAAAGACTTAACAGAATATGGTAGCCACTGGTGAATTTCGATTCTAGTGGCTTTGGTATATGTGTAAGAATTGTTTAAGTTAGTGTAGTTGGCTTCCGAAATTTTAAGCGACTGGTTTCGAAACGCTATTTTGAGAATCGGTGTTCGGTTCGGAATATTATTCCGAAACAGCTGGACATTTTGACTTTAAAATTTCATACGGTTTTCTTAGTAATATTTTTCTGATAATGATCGAAAAAGTAACATTAATCTTAATAATTTAAGTTTTTTGAGGCAGTCTGAAGCGTAATTCACATAATAGATTTTTTTTGTGAAGAAGCTATTTTGTCAAAAATCAAATTTTCAGTCTTTCAATCATTATCTGTACTCATCGCCAGACATTTTCGGAAGGTATCCTGGATATTTAGACGCGAGGTCAAGAGAATCCAAAATTTTTAAATATGAAAAGCCTTAAAAAAGTTATTTAAAATCAGTTGTATTTAACAATTAATCAGAAACTTTTCAAGCTTTAAAAGGCAAATGCTGAAGACAATATGCTATTCATGACATACCAACTTGATCTAGTGAAAAAATATTCGAAAATTGGGTTCCTTAACTTGGATCCTGCAAAAGAAGTGGTGATCATTTGAGTGATGTGATATACAGAACTTAAATAAAACCATTTAAATTTCCTTAACAATTTGAAAGAAAGAAATCATATCACTTGGAAAACCCTGTATAAGGATTTTTGCTTGGACATATGTAGGTTGCACGACGTTTCAGTAAGGCAAGGTAGATTTTCTCAAATCAGTTAATGTTTTTCTAGTACTATAAAGTAAGACAAATTTGTTAGTAACTTCCGGGTATAGAAAGCGGTAATATTTTGGGTATGGTCTCCCCAATTGGTTCATATAATCTTAGGTAAACGATAAATCAAGCTCAATAAGCTCAAATAATCTTAGGTAAACGAAAAATCAATACACTTTATATATACTACGGATATTTAGAAGAACCCAAATAGATTTACGCAGTATACATTTTACTGCTTGATCCAATAATTTTCTTAGTGTAACCAGTAGTCGCTAGCCATGAGAAAATACGATGACATTTTACTAGCATTGGGTTGTAGGGAGTATAAATTGTGCCAGAGGCAAAATAGGGAGATGTTTTTAAGAAGTGTGGTAGATTTTTGGTAGACAACGCAGATATGTATAGTATATATATAATAACTTTACTTAAGATGACTATACGATACATCTAATGTTCGAAGTAGGTTTCAAATTTTAGGGAGTTTTCATTTCTTGGCTGGAAACTTCCTTTTGAAACGTTGCGGGTTAGTTATGAAACAAGTAATAGTTTGATTGCATCGAGTACTTATATAAATGACTTTTGGGCATATCAATATAGAAATCAACTATAAACCGACAAATATAAGAATATCTAACATCTAAGCTTAACACAACAGTTAAAATCGATAAACTATCCCTACAGGGACATACCAATAGATCACTTACACACTTAACGCTCACACTTTCTTCTTATTTTCATTTTCTGTTCTTGAAACGTTGACTGTGCTGAGATAAAGCACAAACTGGTATCGTTAAACATAAACGAAAAAACGGCGTAGAAAGAAAAAAATACCACGAAAATGAAAAATTCGAAATCGAACGCATGAAGGGTTGCAATTTTTTTAGCTCTTCGCAAACGCTACAAAGTACATATTTATCTAGTGAAAGGCACGTACCGTTGCAAGTATGTATGTATGTGTGCGCAGCATATCACACATCGCCACTATCAGCATTTCACTCATACTAGTGGTGAGGCAAATTTTTCTTCGTCATATGCACTAGACTGTGAAGGAGAAAGGACCACGATGCTATGTGAATGTGTGAGCGCAAGGCAAGGTTGCGATTTGGAGGCAAAAATCAACAACGCGACCTTAACTCTTTATCAAAATTGGCGATGCTGATGGGTGACCGAGTACATACTTAGTTAATATGTGTGGTATATTTTCGCGCGACTGTACGGCAACACGTCAAGTTAATAAATTTTTGTGAAAAATCTTTGGGCGTAAGCTTAGCTTGTATACTACGCGTGAGAGCCTATTATTCATCATTGATTTGTTGGCTGCGCAAATCATGCTTCTAAATATTTTTTCTTTTTCTACTTTATTTATTGTTGTTGTTGTTGTTATGCGTTTGTGTAGCTACACGCCTGCTGCCACTCATTGTCAATTTATTTGCCGCCATTTTTATTTGGCTTCGCGTTTCACTTTCATTATAGACTTTGGTGTGCGTGTTGGGGTTTGTAGGATATACATTTGGGCGAATAGAAGACGCACTGGTGTGTCTGCTACCGTGTTATCTTTGCGCAGCACTTGAACAACGGTAATGGAAAAGTGATACTTTCTTTGCATGTCAGGGTGTGGGTGGCCTTTTGCAACATTATTCACTTTGTGTATATGTGTATTAAGAAAATAAGAGTGTTACTTGTGTAAAGAGATATGCCGAATACTTTAAGTCTGAAAGTGGGTCAAAATTCTATAATCCGAATTAGTGTTTACATCGATATTAGAACTATTCTCGAGGGACATAACAAAGATCGAGAAATAGCAATGGTGAGGTCACTAACCAAACCAAACCAAGGTTAACAGGAAGCATATGACATGTATAGTGGTTAGTTCGATACTTATATCAACAAAAGGTGGAAGTTAAAGTTCAAACTTTCAAAATCCTGACTGAGGTTTCGAGTAAGACTTAAACAAAGCCAATCAACATGGTATGCCAGATTGTAAGTGCTCGCAGTGCAGCCGATCGCCATCAATTAGTTTGATTTTAGCTTACTGCTACTTCTCAGTATTCTTTCTCTTACGATGTGTTCTCAAAATACAACTCAATCCTTAGAATAGCTCCTAAAGAGCAAGCAATTGAGTAATTCGCTTTAATCGTTGTAGGCATACAAATTTTTTGATGCTGATGTAAATATATTATATTCCTATATCATTGTGATAGAGGAAATGCATCTTCGGAGCTACCAAAATTCAAAAATTGTTCAGCTTCAGTAGGGATCTGAGAGTTCAGAAATATAAGCTATACTTACATACCGTCACTTAAAATGCAACGTTTCATTAAAAATATCAAAATTGAACTTTTTACTGATTACGCTTCACTACATCATATTGCATATCAGATATAACCAATATGTAACCAATATATAACCATTTTATAACCACTACTAAAATTTTGTTTCATTCTATTATGTCGTTTTTCCTCGACTGCAAACTTATGAGAAGTGATGTTGCGTTTTTTTGAGTTAACCAATATATAACCGATATATAACCATTTTATAACCGATATTCAAAATTTGTTTTCAATATGTGTGGTTTCTATTATATCGTTTTTCTCTAGCCTGCAAATTTTTGAAAAATTATATTACGTTTGTTTGCATTTCAAGTAACTATATATAGCATATGTTCCTATCAATTTATTAAAATTGTAACCGCGTATATCGAGCTTCGAGAACGCTTATAAATGCTCACCAGGGTCGAAAATACTAAACAGCAGAGCTGTTGTTTTCTCGCCAAAAATTCTATATTTAATCATTCACTATTCTTCGAAAACACATCAATAAATTTAATGGAAATATTCGATGAATTCTGAAACATGTCGAAATGGTAGTGCTGATGGTTTTACTCCCTCTTTTTTAACAGTAATTGAAGAATACAAGCAAATAATAATTTGCGATTGAGTATTTTGCGATTACAAAACCAAATTCTTTTTACAACTTTTCGAAAAAGAAAATAATATTTTCTAAGCAATTTCTATTAGGCCAGAGCTAACTATTTTACAAAGTAGAGTAAATATATATATATGTATATATATAGTTTACCGAAGCAATTATGGAGTATGCATTTAGAAAACAGTAAGTGAATTTGAGACTTTCCTTCAACGCTTTTTCACCAGAAATTGCAGAAAATCAATTAAAATTTATAGAAAAAATTTAAAAAGCAATATTTTTGCCCCGAAATTATATATATATAAGTATGATAAATAAAATCTTATATAAACAACATTCAATATTTTAAAAAATTTCTTTACATTAAATTATAAATAGATTGTCAATCAGAAGAAAAGAGTTTTAAATTCAGCAGAAATGAATTGACAAAAATTTAAGTAAAATTGTATAAATTTGTATTTATTTTTCGAATATTGCCGAATTTTACAAATATTTTCCACAGAAAATGCTTCGGTTAAATAGCGAAGATATTTTGAATGCGTTTAAAGATTCCCATGCTGAGGCGAGAATAAATTTTTGCAGCGGGCACAGCAGAGCTTGGGTTAAGTATACGCACTGGCTTCTTAAGCGCATACATATAAGCAATCATCGTATGTGGTATATATGCTCAAATATATATATGTTCATATAATATAGTTTTAATTGCTTCCGAGGACTTGTATTAATTCAAACTTACATATGCACATGCTCAAACTTATATATACGTGTATATGTGTGTTGCGGTGCAACCGTTCCCTCACACAACCTTTGTGTAGGTTAGTTGCTTGTTTTAATCATGCAACAGTATGGCAATAACGAATGTTGCAAATCAAATGGCAAGAATGCAATTAAGAAAGTCAATTAACCCAGCTATAAATGTGTGCATATCTATATATGTAGGAATACACATATTTACCACATAAGTAAGAGCATAAACCGAATTGAAACGCTATATATTTTATAAATGTCAAGATAGTTTCAACTGAAATTGAAAATAAAGGTAAGTGGACCTGTGACTTTATTTGCGTTCATACGAGCATAAACTACAAGGAAGTGAAAGCAAAATTCGATTGAAATTGATGATTAAAGCAAGTGATCCATTATCAACCAGTTTGTAACTGGTTAAACGACAGACGTATTTGAATGTGGACTGAAATGAAGTTAATAGATTTTAATAAAGTGAAATACATAGCATAGACTAAATTTGCAGATTGTAACGAGTGGTCCATTTGGAACTGGTCCATAACTAGTTAGTTCAATTTTTAAATAGAACTTTCAGCATAAGCAGATATGAAAATGGTAGAAGTTTGTAACGTAAAAAAGAAATACAGTTAAATCTGTTCGTCTGTAAATTATAGCAAATAGACCATTCGGAACTAGTATGTAACTAGTTAGCTATTATTTACTTATGTTTACATATATTTAAGTATACACCTTTATTAAATTCTTCTACTTTAATGAAGAGTGAATGGACTTCGATTGAAGCTGAAAATTGCAAGAAGTGGTTTAATCGTAACTAGTGTGTAACTAGTCAGAATTAAGTTTATTTATTGAACCTTAAATTAAATTATTGGAATTTTATAAATTTAAAATAGTTAATATTAAAACAACTGGTCCATTGAAGACTAGTCTAAAACTAGTTACATTTCTATTTGGCTTTGAAAATGTTAATTTAAAGGGCGCTAGTAACATCAAAGATTATATTGTAGATATTGCAATAAAAAGTAAAATTTTTCATCCAGTTCGTATACGGCGAAACTCCTAGAAGTTTGTAACTAAGTTTTTTTGGAAGCTTGAAATTTTTAAAATTGGGAAGTAACTGCAGTTTTTTTCATACAAATAAGTATAATGTATGATTATATGTCGGAATGAATTATGTAACGAGACTGCGAGAAAAATCGTAGATGTACATAAATATATAGATCAATGTACATACATATAGAGGAGTAAATGGTATTTATGTTTGTACACATGTATATTTATAAGTGCACCCAAATGCATGTGCAGTGGTTTGAGCTTTGACTTGGCGCTAACCAAGACCAAAACGTAAGCGTAACAATGACATATTTACTGTGTAGCATGTGGCATGTAGCACGAAACGACGCTTGGACTGTGGCAAGCAAAATACAAATAACTGGAAAATTCGTTTGCAAATGTATATGTGTATGTGTGTGTAAATATTTTAGCGAAAATGCTGTGCACTAAATGAAAAATATGCTCGCTTGCGGGTGTGTGTGTGTGAGAATTATATTAAATGAGTGTGTGTGTGTGTGTGTATGTTTACATATGTGTATTAGTGTGAGACTTGTGGTTAGCGCCGGATAGCTGCAGAAAATTAATTTACTCCGGTGTAAAGTGGAAACACTTTGTGTTTTAACAATTTTGCGCTTTCTTCTCGCACTCTTCACCACCATTACCCATTATTTGCCGTTACTTATTCTACTTTTTCGAGCGGATTTAACAAGAATTGCTCTGTGAAAAGCAATATAGCCAAGTAGACTGGCACAAAACTAAGCATATTTTTCACATGCATGTGTATGTGTTTGTGTATATGTGTAAGTATTTGTATAAATAAGAGCATATAAGGTCCAATATTTACTTCTACGTTTGTATGTGTGTGTTATGACAGTGAGCTGGTGTTGCTCATGTACAGCGTATAAATGTAACAAGGACGAAAGCAGGAAACCGCATATTGGTTAGCTGTATGTAACGGTATATTTGTAGCGTTGCACATGCATACAGTTTTCCGCATGTGTGGGTGCTATGTGGCACATACATATGGGTAGGTAAATACAAAACAATTGTTAGCGAAATAGTTGCCAGCTGCATTCAATTAAAGTCAAGTGAAATGTGAAAATTAAGTTTTTGATTAAAATTGCGAAAAAAGTGGAATTTTGATGCAAAAATTTTGAAAAACACACACTTTATCAAGAGAGGTGTAAAATCTAAACATTTCCTCACCATCGTTTTGTAAAAACGATTTCTTAAAATTTGGAGAATATTTCATATTATAACCTGTAGTAACTAGCACGACTGCAACATCCGTAAAAAGACTGAACTCTTGCACGCACCAGTTGATTTTATTGCCAAACACTCGTTAGAACCATTCAAAGACCTTATTCATAAGTGATTTATCATCTGCTTTAGCTATTATGCTTAGTACCTTCACAATGACATATTTTTTAAAAATCAATCCTTCTGACCTTGCACAAAGAACTCAAAACTCCTTTAGACCCCTCAGAGTAAAAAGAATAGAAATCTGAGACAGATATGGAATGGCCTATAATTTTCTACGACTGTTATTTTTTGATGTTTAAATAGTATTGTAAATTGTAAATATACAGCTTGCATTTGTGATAGGTTAAATAAAATTTATTCAAAGCGAGTACTAAATATCAGATCCTCTGTAACTAGTAGTTTGCACACTCATAGACACGACCGAACAAATTTTGTTTGATGATCCTGCTAAACCAGGAAAATGTCTACTCAATACGAGAAGCAGTGCATTAGATAGTGAAATATGATTCAAATAACACTATTTGATACAATTTAGCTCACGCGAATCCATAACTTATTTTTTTCAGATTGATACAATATTTTTTCATTATCGAAGTGTGTGCAAAGTGTGTTCTCTGTAGATTGATTATTGAGTGTTTAGAAGTTGTTTTTACGACGATACAAAAATTTGTAAAAACGAGGTAACGAGATTACTAGAAAGTTTACGTTTCCCACTGGCATCAGAGTTACAAAAGCATCGATAATATCGCAAAATTGCGTTATACTGTGTACTTTATAACGAACACAAGTATTCGAGTTGTACAAAGCATTCAGACAAAATTGTGAAGTCATCGAAAATTTGGCTCAATTGCAAAACCGTCCAGAAAGTCACCGTATGTCGCTTAAAAATTTGACGAAATCAAAAAAAATTCGCTGAAGCCACCAACGTCCATCAAATTTAGTATTGATTACAGGCAGCTGAGAACCGAAGACAATGAAAGCAGAGAAAGTCCAACAAAAAATTTTCTAGCGAATATGTGCAAAAAATTCCACACAATAGTTTTGTAATCCATAAAATGAAGTTGATTGATATAATTGATATTCTAAAGATATCAAGGGGTTACATGGGTTTATGGGTTTCAAAAAACACAAACTTTTTTATTGTCTTATTAAAATCTACAACAGCTTGTCCGCCATTTTCAAGTTAATTCGAGTAATAGTTTCATGGATACAGCCTTGAGAAGTTGTGCGCTCGAGATTAGCTGGGCTAAGTGCCTTTAAGCCCGTTTTTCTCGGTTAGCAAAAACAAAAAAAAAAAAAAAAAAACAACAAAAAAAAAANAAAAAAAAAAAAAAAAAAACAACAAAAAAAAAATTACGAAATTTTCGCTGAAATTGAAATTTTTTTTCGTACGAAACTTTGCCCAAAAATCCAATTTTAAGTTTTTTCTTTAATTTGTCCAAGTTGTAAGTTAAGGCTTTAACTAAAACACGTATTTTTCACTTCAGATGATCCTCTAAGTATTTATTCTGCCAATGCGGTCGCGACTTTTCTCCGAAGGGTCACCGAGAATTGCGTCGCAATCGCCTAGTATAAAATATTTTTATTTCAAAAAGTTCAGAATTTCTTTGTTAATAGTGTTTGTGACAATAAAAGATTCTATTATAACATTCATTTTTTATATGACAAAATTTGTTGAAAAATCCTTTTTTTTTACCAGAGGAAACCCACGTAACCCCTTAAGTTATTTTTATAGGTTTTTGGTATTAATAGCTACTTAAAACAAATGAGAAGTTTCAACTCGCTTTCTCGGTGGTCCAGAACTAATATCTCAATTCTGATTTCAATGTGTATGTAGAAGCTGAACTAGAATGTTCTCCTAAGCTAGCTTCCAAGGTGGAATAGAGTGGTTCGATACATAAGCGCTAGCCTTTCTCTCTTGAGTTTAACAATTTCAAAGGCTTATTAAATGATGTCAGAAATATATATCATTGGTTTACTGAACCTACAGGCATCTGAAAACCGAAGACAATGAGAGCAGAGGACCTTTAAAGAAAAAATTGCAAAAGAAGACATTAAAAAATGTTCATAAAATCGAACAGCACGCTAATAAAATGAATTTGGCAGGGCTACTTGATATTCTAGAGATAACAAAGATAGCACTGAAGAGATGTATGCGACATAGCGGTCATGAAATGAAAGCCAAAACGAACTATAATTACTTGAGATTACTTCCGTCTTTTTCATATTTACGGAAAGTATCTTTCATCAATATTCACCTAGAATAGTGAAGGAAAAGAATATCGAAATCTAGTTATTGGGTGGCCCTATAATCGATATGTCGCATTCGTTGGCAAACACTATATGTTGAATAATAATAAAGAATTTCATTAAAAAATGTGATTTTATAAAAAAATTAAACTTTTCCAACCATTTTCATTCATATTATTACTTCTCTACAATAACAATTGGACCAAAAATTTCTCGTTGCCCGAAACATTTCAACTTGAAGGCCTTAGCGAAAATGCAACCTTTTTGCGAAACTTTGAGCAAGCAACCGCAAAGATTTTGCGAAAATTATAATTCCATAGCTGAAAGTAATAAAATAGTGTTTGCCTAAAGTTTTACACTAAAAGCTTTGCGAATTATTCTTAAGTAAAGTTTGAGATATTTTCGTATTTTTCACATCTTCTTGCACTACACTACCATCTCTTTGCTCTTGCGCTTTCTGCAGTACTTAAGGCAACTCAACGCTGCTGCAAGAGCGCGACTTACAGCAGCACACTAACACACACACACACACATAAGAAAAATTGATCGAGTAAGCGCCAGGCAGCAAAGTCATTGCCGAGTGTGTCGCAAAAATCCATAGTTATCGCTTCARCAACGACAGCAGCAGCAGCTGGACTGCACTTTGTAAGCATAACAACAACAACAACAGCAGCAGCAACTTTACTTTCAAATCTGCTTACGCCTGACTTTTACTTTAAAGGCTTTAGCGCCTGATGGACGCTGAATTCCCTAAGTGAATTTTGTCTGTTGAGCAAATAGAACCTAAAGCCATTTACAACCAACAACGACACACGCATACAGACAAAGTTGAATATATTTTAGTATATTGTATATTATATAAATTTATACGGCATCTGCTTTGGCTGGCACTTTCCACAGTTTCATTGCATTTACCAACTTTTCAGCGCAGCAAACCCAAGTCTCGACCATTATCGACGGCTTTTATCATTGTTGTTGTAAAGGCATGCCCACATTGTTGTTGTAGTGTGCAAGTATACACCCTTGCTCCGTATTTTGCACAGATAAAAGCCTTCTTGTTCCACCCTCCCCTCCAACGTTGCTGTTTTAGTTAGACAACATCCTCATTTGGCTGAGGGTCGCCACTTCATCGGTGGCACTAACTGTTACAAGTATGGTTGGAGTGGCAGTGCCACAACCGCAACGTCAAGTGTAACTATAACTACATAACGGCAAGTACACCAGCCTTGTTGTCGTTGTAGTTGTTGCGGTGTAGCCTGCCTTTACGGGTGTTGCTGCATGTGTGTGTGTGTGGGTGTGCGGTTGCTTGTTTGTGTCTGTGCTTTGGAGAGTTGCAACGAAAATAGCTCACAATATATCAACTGACATTTTTCATTGTGAGCATTTGATAGCCTGTTATTGTGATTGTTGCTGTTGTTGGGTTTTTGTTGCTTGTTGTGTAGTTTTTGTGGTTGTAGTTTATGTGCTTGAAGCAGAAGAGCAATTGCAGGTGGAGGTCAATATTGTGTAGGCACTTGTTATGTGTTGCTAATATATTCGCTTGCATTGTTGGTGTTGTTGCATATATTTATTTTGTGTGTGTGTGTGGCAATATTTGTCACTGCTGCTAACTGCATTCAGCCTGTTATCTGTATTATGTATGTGCTTTTAGGTAGGCAGTTGAGAAAGTACAAGTGAAGTTTTTGCCATTTTATTTTACGTCACAAATGTATGCTTTAGTGGCTG
Source organism: Bactrocera latifrons (assembly GCF_001853355.1). Classification (NCBI taxonomy): domain Eukaryota; kingdom Metazoa; phylum Arthropoda; class Insecta; order Diptera; family Tephritidae; genus Bactrocera; species Bactrocera latifrons. The sequence goes on from NW_017535407.1 coordinate 1,061,770, forward strand.
CGTATGGCTATGTTTTATAATAGTTTTAATTTAATATAGCTTGAGCTACATTTTTTACAGCTATTAAGCTTATTTGTACCTTAGTAGTAAATTTAGGGCAATTAGGTAAAAATAGTTTTTCATATATCGCCTATTGCTAAATTTAGCAGGGCATATTATTGGTTAGAAATGTGGAATGTTGTCTGATAATGAATCAGTGAGAATTACGAATGAAAGCATATCGCCTCAACTGCCATTTTTAGAGTTCTGTGATACCATTAGAAATATAGCGGCTGATGAAATTTGATCCGGATTGGATCATTTAAACTGGCGAATCGATAAAAATAATCGATTAAACGAATGGATAAAATGAATCGATAACACAAATCTATAAAAGAAATTGATAACACAAATCGGTAAAACAAAACGATAACACAAAACGATAACACAAATCGATAAAATAAATTGATAACACAAATCGATAACAAAAATCAATAAAAGGAATCGGCAGGACGAATTACTTACATTGCTACAACTTTTTTCTATGTTCGTATGAAGTTTGATCCCCATAAATTATTAGATTTTTCTGACGATTTTTACCATAAAAAAATATCATTGAATTTGCATCGCAGTTTTATGCCACCTATGGAATCACAACAAGTCATTGAAAATGTTGTAACAGTACCTTGAAGGGTCTAATACCAAAACAATTTATTTAAGTAACACAAAGGATTCAGTGAAGGTCGCGATGTCATGCAAAACTTGACTCATGCGAGTCCCCCTCCACAGTTAATGAAAATAACATCGAAAAGTTAAAGGTACAATACTTGAACATTATGCCGTTGGCTGCACAAAGATAGCAAAGGATATGAACATCTCCTAAGGATCGACTCTGGTTATTTTTTTGTATATGAAGCGTGTCAGTGTCAGACGCGTACCAAAATACCTGAATCTGTTACGAAACCCGTGTCCAGTAGGGATTGAAAAAGAGATGCCCTTCAGTCGAAGACACATCCTGCTGACAAGACGAAGCTTTTTAAATATTTTGTCATAACTGTCCAACAATCCAGCGAGTGTCAAAACAACAATAAGCCGAAATCGGAAAACCCAAAACTCATAGAAGGAATTGAATACCATCTCAGTCATATAAGCCTTGACAAGTGTATGGGAAATGAGTTGACCGTTGGCATACTCAGGAAGTCTGTATTAGTTCAGGAGTCTATTATAAAGACGATAGTATTTTTGTTAAAATACGCCAAGATGTATTTTTTTTTTGTCAGTCCGGGTTAATTGTGATCAGTTATGTATGTAGTCATTATCCCTTCTTCCTTTCTGTATATCTGTTTGGTAAACTGTTATACTATTATATCCATATTAAATATTAATGCTCACATGACATATGTATGATCTCCAGACATCACTTTCTTAACGCATCACACTACGTATCGCACACAAGACTCTGGGCCCTGTACTGTGAAACGTACTTTATGACGGAGTGCTTTGAAAGTAAAAAAACTGGCTCACTGCGAAAAATTCCAATTAATGTGACAGAAAACAACAGTACTAATTACAAATCAAAAAAGCAGCATATATTACACGTAACATCGACTAGTATAACAGAACTACCAGTCGCTAAAGTACTTAGGCATTATAATAGACAAGAAACGAAAGCACACATATCGAGATACTATGCGAAAAAGCGACAGGAGTAACTGCGGTCTTATCGAGAATGATGGCCAATATTGGCGGACCAAACCAGAGAGAGCAAGCACTCGTGGCTTCAGTAAATCAGTTGACGTTAATGTATGTGGCGCCTATATATAGCCTGCAATGTATAATCGAACATACGTCAAGAAGGCAAGATCTGTGACTAGACTAAATTCTATTCTCATTCTAAGTTATGAGGGGATTCCGTACGGTGTCGTATAAAGCATCTGGGGTTACTGCGGCCATCATGCCGCCTGACATAATGGCCATAGAAGTAGCCTGAATAGAGAGGAAGCACTACATGAGCCATTTCTGACCGAGAATATCTCTATGAATACGTTCACGATAACGAAACAGACTGTTTTCTGCGAAAATAACAGCGAAAGTGAGTAACAACTTTTTTCCAGCCCTAAATACGAAGTAGACTTGGAGACTCTTATATAAGAATATTTGACTCCAGAGAATACTGTAATGTACTTATGAAACAATGAAACCTCGCGTGGAGCAAAGTAATCAATTGGTTCGCAATTGCTCTCCAAGAATTGACTAGAAACGCAAAGGCAACTGAGTAGCAAAAAGAACAGAATTCGCGAATTGCAGTCCAGAAAGCTGCTCGTGAGAAGCCACTCTTGACTGAGCTTGATCCTGTACACCCGAGCAAAGTTCTAAATTATTGCGAGAGTTCGCTGAAAATAATCCCAAATAATTTATATCTTAATACAAATGTGATAATACGTCGTATATATAGACATAATTTAATTTCCTTGGACTGTTAAAACCACACCCATAACTTAGTTTTTTTTCCAAAACTCCGCTAATAAGTACAAGCTTACTTCACAAGCTAATTTTATTGCCACACATTTGCGCAATCAAAAACTAATTGCATTGCGATTGTTCAACGCGCGCTGTTGGCCAACAAATCGCCTTGAGGTGGTGTACAAGAGAGCGGGCAAGAAGAGGCTACTTAAAAGCGCTTCTCTACTTCATTACCCACGGATTCTGCTGGAATTTTTTGTTTAATTTTTATGTTACGAGCAACTACTTTCCGCTTAACGTTTTGCACCGCTTTCCTTTAGCGAAACCCACTTGACTAACTTTTCCACACTTGAGTAATACACACGTATGTATATACATAAGGACAGCCGTACCTAAACCTACTTTATGCCGCTCGTTTAACTTTCAGCTGCTTCATGCCACCACGACTATTGGAGTTTGTCGCAAGTTGGCAATTAAAGTTGCTGCAAGAAAAATGGTGTCACAAAAGGCTCAGCAACACTCTTACACACTAATACAGACAAATAGAAGGAATTGCGCAGTAATTTCCTTTGAACCTGCATCAAATATCTTCCCGCACTGCAGCGATTGCTGTCGCTGCCTTCGAAGTTCGACTACACTTTCTTTCTAATGAAAACCCTTTGTTTCGGCTTAATTTATTCTTTTGTGCTGTTCGCTTTATTCGAAGCTTTTATTTGTGCCGTTCTACTTGTAAACTTGTAAAGGAGAGCAATGAATTGATATGGCTGGTGCGCCCGCGGTTATTGGCCAACTCGGTGGTGTTGGCGATTGAACTCAAGTACTTCAATCAGTCGCTCGAAGCGTTGAATGGCAGCAAAGGAAGTGAAAAGCAGGGTTGCAAAGGAGGTGGAGGCATAGTATGATACCAAACATGGAAGAGGGGAACCTAAGTATAGTAGTAGGATACCGAGTATGGAAGAGAGGCGCTGAGTTGCAAGAGAGAGAGATACGTAACTCGTTGCTTTTTGACTTTTGTGGCTTTCTTTCTCGCTGCTTCTTCTTCCGTGTTTTGTCCTCTGCTTGCACTGCCTACCTCCGTCCTCTGCCGCTTTTGACTAGTTCGTCGAGAGTTAGATTTTGTTTTCGTTTCTACTTCTCTTCCTCACTTCGAGCGCACTTCGTTGTGCTGGCAACACTTGAATTTTGCGGCTAAGAACAATTAAGTTTATTGATTTGAAAATTCAAAAAGTAATTCACCAGCACTTTGGCTGATAGCGCTCTGCGGTCAATGAGGTGGACAAGGGCACGAGTTGCAAATGAGTTGATTGTGTGAATAATTATGGTGGGAGCTCATTAAGTGGTCGCGCAATCAATTTAAGGAGGGGGGAGGTCACATTATAAGTGAGAGTGGGTCCACAGGCAAGTGCGTGCTCGTGATAAGGCGGCAAAAAGCAATAAATGCCTTTGTAAGTTGTTGTTGTGTTTTGAATATTAATATAATTTGTGGCCTACTTTCAACAGGCTTGCGTTTTCAATTAAGAACTTATTGAAATGCAATGAAGAGCTTAGCGGTAGTCGTTATAGTGACGACAAGGAACTAAGTGTTTGATGATTTCATTAGCGATATTTTATAAAAAGAATAAGGTGTAGGAAATTATGAATAAAGATACCATTAAAATAGTGAAACCTCAAAATTTTTTCTGGAGAGAAAACAAGTAAAAACATTGACTCGTCGGCGAATAAAACAGCATGCCATACAAAAACTGTATTTGGAGCGGTCAGTTTTTATGGCAGCCATAATAAATATTGGTACCATCTGAGCAATTTATGCAGATATAGTAGCATTTCTTTGGGTAATAATCCGTGCTGAATTTTGTGCAGATATCTTATCAAATAAGAAAGTTTGTCATACAAGGGCTTTATATGGATGTGTCCGTTTGTAGGGCAACTATATGCTCCAGTGGTCCCATCGAAACTATTTCTTGGCTGAATATAGCACTATTTTAAATATTAATTCTTGCCAAATTTCGTGCAAATAACTTGTCAAATGAAAAAGTTTTTCATACAACGACTTTATAATGATGGGTCGGTTTGTACGGCAGCCATTTGATATATTAGTACGATCTGAACAATTTCTTCGCATAATATAGGGTTACTTCAAACATTAATTCATGCTGAATTTTGTACAGATATCTTATCAAATAAGAAAGTTTGTCATACAAGGACTTTATATGGATGTGTTCGTTTGTAGGGCAACTATCGGGTGATTTTTTAAGAGCTTGATAACTTTTTTAAAAAAAAAAACGCATAAAATTTGCAAAATCTCATCGGTTCTTTATTTGAAACGTTAGATTGGTTCATGACATTTACTTTTTGAAGATAATTTCATTTAAATGTTGACCGCGGCTNAAGCATACTGAGCATCTTTCTCTTTGACACCATGTCTGATATCCCACGTGATCTGTCAAATACTAATGCATGAAAATCCTAACCTCAAAAAAATCACCCATATATGCTCCAGTGGTCCCATCGAAACTATTTCTATAGCACTATTTTAAATATTAATTCTTGCCAAATTTCGTGCAAATAACTTGTCAGATACAAAAGTTTTTTCTACTAGAATTTGATTCTGATCGGAAAATTTGTATGGGAGCTATATTATATAGAAGCCTGATTTGAACAATTTCTTCGGAGATTGTGTTGTTTTCCTGGAAAATAATATATACCAAATTGCGTGAAGATATCTCGACAAATGCAAAGACTTGATTTTGAATATGGCTTCTATGGCAACCATATTTTATAGTGGTCCAGTAATGGTATTACCGACAAATATATCTTCTTAAAGAAGCTTCATAAAGAGAAAATTACTTGCACAAAATTTCAGATTTTTAACTCAAAAACTGAGGTACTAGTAGGCGTCTACACAGACGGAAAGATTTATAGAGGAAGAACGATTGGTTATCATTTATTCGTATAGGTATATATATACATATATATACATTTTATAAGCTCTTCGATGTTCCTTTAGTATATTATATAATCTGTGACAACTTTTATTTAATCTGTAAAGATTATAATTAATATTTCTTATAATTGATGTGCGTTTGGCAGCAGTTCGTTGAGGATTATCTCGAAAGTGCTTTTTAATTTTTTATATATCGTCGCCTAAAATGCAAAACAACATATCACCAAAAAGTCAAATTTAGTTTTTGATTGGTATGACTCACCACATCGTATAATATATGTGTATGCACCAAATTTTAAGCTTCCAATATTAGATATAACCAATAGATTACTAATATATAACTAATATATAACCATTTTATAACCAAACTCAAATTTAATTTCAATATGGGTGATTTCTATTATCTCGTTTTTCCTTCGCCTGTAAACTTATGAAAAGTGATACTACGTTATTTTCCATTTTAAGTGACGATATATTATATTAAAAGAAAGAGTTTTAGATCGTTCAGCAAGCATTACCAACCCCTTTCAAGGCATATTTTTAATACAAAAGTAACATTATTTCTTAGTATTTTCTTCACATTAATGATTTAGAACGTACTCGCAATCGTGCTAAGCCATCTGACGGCAGCTTATTGCTTAAGGCTCCATATTCCAAACTTATACATATATACCTCTAAATAGTACTACCTGCACCTTAAACTCACTTTTCATATTTCACCTGCTCAAATGACAATTTATTCAATATTTCGTTCGCACAGCTGCTTTTTACAATTCAAACAAGCAATTTCACACTCATGAACATACATATACAAATAGCCCACGGGGGCTCAAATTCATATAATATGTTGCATGACATATGATGTATATATATATGTGTATAAGATGTCTACATGCTGCCACAATAAAAGTCAATAAAATTGAACATTTGTATTTGTAATGGAAGATTTGTGTACGCATGCATGAAATATGTACAAATACATAACTAAATACATCAATACATAAGTACAGTTACTATACAAATCAACAAGATGTTACAGTTGCTTTTTATGCGTGTTCAAGATGCTGCGACAACAATAAATTCCAGTTCAATAGCTTCTTATATATATGCCACTTGTCAGTCAAATATTTTTCGTGTGTTTGCGCTCACTCTCTGAGGAGGAGTAGAAGATGCAGATTGTACATAGCACAAGGGTCGATAGAGATTATTGTATAACTTGTATATTTTTTTCTAAAGGGCGACCAATAAATCAAATCTTGATGGCAAATTAAAGATATTTTTTAAGGATTCTTTAAAACAAATACTTTTCGTCTCAGAGACCAATTTTATGTAAAATAGGATATCCGACCTTTCAGCAAAAATCGCTAATTATTTTCGAACTGAAATCTTATTACTTTTTGCCCACCTTCTTTTTGAGCGTTGAAAACTTTGTGGTAAACTTAGTGCACCTTGTATAACAAGGGAACAAAATATCTTATTTTTGGAGTTAAAATAAACATATCTTCTTATACATAAGTATGAAATTAACTTCTCAACTTCTGAGTCATATGAATACAAACTAAATGGTACAACAATAAAGATCACTGACACGCAAAATGCTCATAGACCTATATACAGGATATGACACGCACCCTTTAGCTGCGACATTATAAAGTCAACCCTTCTCTCTTCGACATTTTAACAATTCACTCGAAAATATTGCAAAATACCACCATGCCACCTGGCATGACTCAGCAGTGATTTAAAAAGCGCTAAACAAATTTCATAATTGAAAATAAAATACACTTTCAAATATCGGCTTGACTCCACTCACCTTATCTGTGGCCGTCGAAGCGTTAATGCTGAAAGTTCGTCCCGCTTTGTTTAGCAGCGGACGTTGCTGTAGCTCCCGCCGCTGGCGTTGTTAGTATTGCCGCCAATTGAAGCGCGTAAAGTGTTGCAGCCAAACGAATATTTACCCCCAGACAACACGCTAGCCAACATCACTAACGCCAACGCTAAGTATACTAAGCGCTGAGTGCACACCCGCTAACACTTCGCTTGATTTAAGTAAAGAGTATTTGAGTGTGTGTGTGTGTGTTCGTGTGAGTTATTGGTGAAGCTGTTGCCATCAGTCGCAGCCCGCGGCAATCTGCTTGTTCGGCACGTGCAGCGCACATAATAAAATACGAAATTGATTTCGATTGCACACTTTCAATACATTGGCGCCAAATGAAGCAAATTTAATCGCGTAATTGATTGCGAGCAGCACACGCACACTCTTACGCACCGCTGCAGCCCGTCACCCAGAAAAGTGTGAAAAAATGGGGTGCTCGTTGAGTAAAATCCCAGAATAAATGCTCAAAAAATCATAGATATTGTTATTATTTGCATGTCAACGCGCGCAGAAATCAGGTCAACAGCTGTGACAAAAGCACTTGCAGCACTGTTCTGTCGTTTATTACAACAATGTTGAAAGGAATTATGTATTGAAAGAAATCAAGTAACAAGTGACAGGTTAGTGCATAAAAAGTCTAATACAATGTGATTGCATTTGTGCTCGGAATTCTGCTTTTTACATTTGAGCTGCTTTCGTTTGTCGTGAGTGAGTCATTGTCCGCTGGTGTTTTTTTTTTATTGACTCGCTATTATAGAAATTGGAAAAAGTTGTATTTTGTGTACATATCATTCCTTTGAATTAGGATATCGGTCTAATTTCGCCACGTTAATAAAATAAGTTATATGTAAGTATAAAGTATTTAAGTCCTTAAAAACTATCATCATTCTTTGAGCTTTAGACCCGAGTGAAAAAAATTCTAGAGAGGGCACATCGCTCATCTTTTTCTATTTTCCTCTAAGAAACTTATCAACTGTTGTCCATTAACTCAACTTTGTATAGCATATCGGCCACATGTGTCTTGGGAAGCAGGGCTGCAATGGAAATTGTTGCCAGAAGCAAGCAACTTCACTTCTACTGGCTGCCGGCCACAAAGACATCGAAAGCAATGAAATAATTGACGAGACTACCAAGAATGGTGAACGGCAAACTCCCGAAAACGGGATTCATGCAGTGTCTATATGGCGATGTGGACGTAAGCATGGGAATGAAATTCAAAACCCAATGGAGCAAGCTACCTGGGTGCAAAACTGAAAAAGTCATGTGCAAAACAGTAGATTGGAAGTAAACAAACATGCAGTAAGCATCTGGTCTCCTCACGGTATGATACACTGAAGGAGGTATTGATAGTGAGGCCACAGAATTTGTTAAAATTTGCGTCAAGCGCAAGCAAGTACATAGTAACTGAACTACATCTGGAAGCGCAAAGGACCAAACTTGGTCTAGGCATGTCTGACTGGCCTACAACATTAACACAACCTAACCTATCCATTAACCCTTATTATGGTTTTTAAACATAACGACCAATAGACAACAACCCAGAAAGATTATTTTCYGGTTATATCTTCTTCTTCTCCTTCCTTAATACAATTTTTACTGTTTTGGCATCTCCTTTCCCTTTTTGTGGTTTTTAATTTTCGAAAAAGCTTTTGGGTTATACTAGGTTATACTTCCGAGAAGAAAAATCTGATATCTTACCGGCATTGTTGGAATATCAGAAGGATCAGTGAAAATCATTTTGAAAGCCTATTTGGAACGAAGAAAAATTAAAGCAGGATTGGTTTCAAAATCACTAAATTTTTTCGAAAAACAGCGCCGCTATAACATCTCTCTTATCAACATATTTACAATTGGTAGCAGCAACACTGACTTGTAATTGAGTTTAAAGCAAGAGACTAAGTGTAAACGTCATTCAAAGTGTAGAAGCTCTTAATATTTTATGCTTTTTTAGTAAATCGTCAGCATTATGAGATTTCCTACATTTTTCATTCGATATATGTGAGAATATTGTTGGTATGAAAGAAATCGATATGACTTTATTTAACTTTGGAGGATCTCGTAGACTCTCTAATTCTTGAAAACAATAATCATTCAAATTGGCGCTAAATTTTATTCCCTCTCGCTTTGTAAATTTGGTTTTATAATACAAAAGCTGAAAGGATTACTACTTTACACAGATAAACTTAAACACAACTATAAATATGTAATATTACTCATATTATTTGTATGTCTTAATTTGTGTACCAATTATAATCCGAAAGCTATATAAGTATGACAAAATTGAATTCAAAAGCACCCAACAGCCAAAGAGTTTTTGGTTTCGAAACTAAAGATACTCGAATAACCGAATATAGCTACAATACAAATAAAAATAAATTAAAAAAAAATATAATACTAAATCAACAAATTTGTATGATTTTCTAATTTAAAATGAGCACTCATGACTTTTGTGCTAGAGCAGCAGAGAGCTCCACACGTTGTTAATATTAAATTAGTTGCTTTATCTCAGCGCAACCTTTCGTTTGTGGTCATTTAAATGCCAACATTTAGCTGTAAGTTGGATATATAATATATTATATACGAACACTAGGGTGACTCAAAAAAAAAATTTTTTGTTTCTTTCGTTTGGTAGTCTGAAAAATAGGTTTCTAGACACGTCTAGGGTAGCCTCTCCAAGAAAGAGTTTTTAATTGTAACGGGAAGGTCCTCCTACTTACAGTTTTCTATTTTTTCTTTTTATCATATAGAAAATTTTATAACTCGCTTCCAACCACTTGAAAAAATATCTTGTTCCTTAGGTTTGGTAGGAAATTGAATGCTCTACAAAAAAGGTCTGTACGATTTTTTCGTAAACCTAACCGTTTAAAAGATATTGACCGTTAAAGTTTGCTTATTTTTTGGAAAATTTTTTATTTCTTATTAATTTTATAACTCAAAGAACTAAATTATTATGAATGTTGAAACTCATAGGTTTGTGGAGAGGCTTTTTGAGAGGTACATAGGAACCCATTTTTCAGAGTCCCAAACGAAAAAACAAAAAATGTTTTTTGAATCACCATAATGAAGACATATACTAAACGTTAGAGTGCTCCTGCTGTCTGCATGACATTGGTTGCGCAAAAGCATATCTAAATGATTTTCTTTTTGCGTTGAGCATAAATTTATTTCTCCACACAGTTGAGTGATTTTGTCCAGCTGCCGACAAAAAGCAGTCTGCTAACTTTATGCTTACTTTGAAAATAATTTCGTTTTGTACTCATTTTTATTGAAATCAGTTATGATTTTCAAATGCTGCAAATTATAAAAGCAGCAAAAACTATAAGCAATATGGAAAATTATTAATAAGGGCTTACTTAGATTGAGGCCACTCACTTTACGTCCGGTGTCGCCAACCGCAAGTTTTTGTTATAATTTAAGGGAGAGAGAAAAGGTTACAACATAATCTCAATATTAAATATGAATGGTGATTTAAAAGAATGTGTTACATGAACATCTTCATTATTTATTACGAACTTTTAAAGTTACCTATCAAATTATCGGTTATAATATCTGTTATGGTATCGGTTATAGTATCCGATATAACTAAATAACCCCACCTCAAAGCAAGGAGCGTCGAAAGAGTAAAAGGATTATAAAATTTCAACCCTAAACTGCCGAAATTTATTGAAAATTTAGTTCGCAGTCAGTATTTCCCAGTGCTTAAAGAGCAACCATTCCATGTACTAAAAATCTAAAATTAGCTGCACGAATTGCAGATATATCATATACTATTAGAAACATCTCTCTTGTAGTTTCGTATTTTTATTTCAAACCGTTTTTATTGTGCAATATTCGCTCTATTTCAGCTAAGTTCCTTCCAAATGAATTTCCGAATCGCTCATAGTCAATGAAAAGTTAATGGAATGGAATTTAATTTAAATAAAAACTGTGGTATTCTAGTTGAACAGTTTTTTAATTTATATTTTATTTTAATTTTTTATTTTTGCGCCACTGCATTTGTATCGAAAATCAATCAAATGAGAAAATTCGAAAGCAGCATGAACAAGAGCCGCAACAAAGCGATGTTAAACAATTTCAAGTGTGCCAAAGTATAATAGAGGATAGAAAAAAACGTGAAAATGAAACAAAAGCAACAAAATGAATTAAATTAAAAAAGGTATATATTTTGAATAAAAACAGGAGACTATAATACCCTTTACACATACAAAAGATTTCTTACAAAAAGTTTTATCGGGTTAGTTAGTAAGGTAGGTATATGCTAAAGTGACTCGATCTGAACGATTCATGCAGATAGCTTTTCAAATAAAAGGGTTTTCCATACAAGCACTTGATTCCGATCACTCACTTTGTATGGCAGCTATATGTTATAGCGGTCCGTTATCAGTCATTCCGATAAAGAAGCAAGTTATTCATGAGGAAAGCACAAGTGCAAATGTTTAGATCGATTACTCAAAAACTCAGGGAGTAGTTGGCACAAATACAGATAGACAGACGAACAGCAGCATAAGGATGTGTGTAAATTAACTCAGCTCAGCACGTTGATATTTTATAAACTATATATCGTCACCTAAAATGCAAAACAACGTATCATCAAAACAGTCGAAATTGAGTTTTTATTGCTTAAATATATGTAACACAAAAAATTCAGCTTCCGCTGATAAATATAACCAAAACATAACCTATATATAAGCCATATATAACGAATTTATAACCAATATATAACCATTTTATAACCAAAACTGAAATCTTGTTCCAATCGGAGTGGTTTCTATTATATCGTTCTTCGCTTGTAAACGTATGAAAAGTGTTGTTACGTTATTTTTCATTTTAACTGACGATATACTATATACGGTCTCCGACGTTTACGTTTGGTTGTTACAAGCATAATGGCAAATTTAGTGTACCTGTTTAGGGTATAAAATTTATATATTTTAAATAAAAATGCGGGGTTAGGCATTGAAAGGAGTCAAGATTACACGAATATATATTTTTTATTGGTATTAAATGGAAACAAATAAAACAAAAAGTAGCCTCAGCTACTCAGAACAGCGGCTTGAAAGCAAAGCAAAGTGACCAAAGGTTGACCGATGAGTTTAGTGAATGAACCGAAAATCACTTAGAAACATACACAGCTACAATTCTACTTAAGCAAATATGCGACTACCAGCTCTCCCTCCTTAAATACGAATGAATAACAAAGCATCTATAGCATCTACGCTTGTTTTGAGCTAGCCGCTGCACGTTAAGAACACCCCAAAGGCGCCAGGTAAGCGCAACAACAAAGCGTCAGCACAGGCAAAGTCCAAGGCAGCCAACAGCATTGGTTACTTGCCGGCAACTTGAGCTGAAAGCGCAGCGTTTAACATTGCTTCAAGTGTGGCGCTTGTGGTTGTTGTGTTGGTTTTGTAATTTTGCGGCAGCGCCAACTTTGTTTGCCAAGCGAATTACCAGCGAAGTACAATTCGGCAACAATTTCGAAAGCTCAAACTTATTTGTGTTGCTATTGTTGTTGTGTTGACTGCATTTTGCTTGTGGCATTAGCCGCCAGCTACAAGAGCAGGTAAGTTAATGCCACTGGCAGTCATTGCTGCAAGCTGCAGGTGCTGCTGGCTGCTTGAGGAACCGTGAAATTTTGCAGCGCGGTAAGTTTGCGCTTCTTCACGTACGAAAATTTTTGCAGCTCTCGGCTAACTTTTTCGACTTTTTTCTGTTGTTGTTTTGACAGTTTCTTTTTAATTCTTTTTTGTGCTTTATTTCCGCTTTGTTCGCGACGCTTTTCTTGCATCGTTTTTTCATCTCATTGATGCAGGAATTCAAATCAATCGTCTCCTTCGCTTCTCGCTTTTGTGCCAACAACTAATGCGCACTCTACTCTCAGCATTCTCACGTTCGTGGGTTGCCATTTCTTCCACTTTTTTTCGATACTGTCTTTGTTTACCTTTTTTCGCACAGTTTCGGCGCTGCAACAATTGCGAAATTACCCAGAATTAAAGTTTTAACCTAATTCCTAACGGAAAGTGCCTCTTCACACGCACACAAAAGTCCTGCAAAACGCTTCATTGTGTGAGTTTGTGCGGCAAAAACTGGAAACTGTTACAAAAAAGCAACAAAAACGCAAGCGAATAAAAACGAAATTATATAACAAGTATTTGGAGGAAAAACCGTTGCAAACTTCACGAGTAAAGCTCGTTGAGAAGCGCAAAAGCGACTTTATGTTGTTGCAACCATTGACCAAATTGCTAAAAAGTAATAGAAACTTCTGCTAAACTCGCACATAAAAGCGCAAAACTAACGGTAAATATATATGTAAGTGTGTGCGGTGCTTCGTGCGTCACTTAGCTGTCGGTATGCAGCGTGTGCGGGGCGTGGCTAGCGCTGTAGCAGCACGGCGACGCATGTTGCAAGCTGCCGTAAAACACATTAAATTTCAACAAATTGCGGTTGTGTGGCAACATAAGTGTTGCTGTTCTTGTTTTCTCTCCTCTATATTTATATAGCAGCCGGGCATTTGACCGTTTGTTGCTCTTTCGGTTAGCTAATGACCGCTTATGCTCCTTTTTACTGCAATTTTCCCACACTTAGCGTTGGTTTGTACTTTTTTCTTAGCTTCTGCGCCGCTAAAAACTATATATGGTGCTATATGCAGGAAAAATTGTAAGCAACTCCTTTCGTATTACCCTATAAGTGCACCTTTTATTATAGACTTTGAAAATGAAAATTCGCACACATACAGAAAAACATACGCACACACATATGCAGTTTCGTTGCAGTTGCACTAAATATTTAGCGCAAATTAAGGAAAATATTTAGCTTTCTTGCTGAGTATTACTCTCGAATTACTTTGCCGAATTGCTGCTTTTAATTACTTTTTAGTTACTCATTTCGTTGCGGCGTTAAAGCAAAGAATGCGCAAAATTTCGTATTTGTTTTTATTTGGTGTTAGTTTTAATTTCATTTCTTTCTCTTATTCTTTGTGCATAAATACTTGCAAATCGCTAAACAGTTTTAAGCCGTACAAATACTTTTCCGATTAATGAGAGTTTCCTTTAAAAGCAGTTTTGGCTTTCGAGCGCCTACTTACAGGAGAACGGCTTGACAGAATTTTGAATTTTTAGCAAATACAATTTATTTATTTGTTATTTTTATTATTGGTATTTTTATTTTTACTTATAGTCTAAACACTTTAGTTGATGGCTGTTTTATTAGAAATTACCCTTTGCACCCGCACGATTTTGAACCTTGGCCATCAACTACTCAGCGCCACTTTACATCGGAAGCAAACATTTATCAACCCTCGTATTATTATTTTAGAATAATTTTAGAATGAAGTTACTTACATATTATGGTATAATTGTATTTGTTCGTGGTGAATTGGTTGAGAGAAATAATTTATTGACTACGAAAAAAAATTTTTTTTCGATTTTTTTACAAGTTACGTCTCTTCGTCAAAGCTTCAAACCAAATTGAACTTTGAAAATCTATTCCTCCAGATTAAAGCTTACTCATTTTCAAATAAAAATCACACTATATAGTTCGTATGTTCGCATAGCTACTTTTCTTCTACAAACTCCCCTTAATGCTCTTTTCAAATATTTCCAAGAAATGCTCGCATCGCCGTAAACACGCCGTAATCACTTATAAATTTGAAAGACCCCTGAGAGGTGAATATATATAGCAGCCGAAAAAAATACAGCTTGATCTTGGGCAAGATCCAAAGTATTCGAGACAAATTTTGTTCAGCGATGAGACCCCTGTTCTGAACCAATGGTTATATACACAAGCGAGTCGAAGAGCAACAGAAAAAAAAACGATTAGGTGTGGTTTGTGGAACGGTGGAACTATCTGTCCATATTTCTTCAAATGCCAGTGAGAACGTAACCGCCAATTGTCATGATAAACGACGATGAGATGCCTGAAATTGAAGCTCGTGACTTCGGTGGCATTTGGTTTAAACTTGACTTCGCCACTTCCTACACATCCTGTCGATCAATGGATTTATGAAGAGAACAGAGATTCGGTGATTGATTGGCCAACAAGCTCGTGTGATATCGCACCGTTAGACTTTTTCCTGTGGGGATGTATAAAGACGAAAGTCTATGCGGACCATCTCGCTTCGAATGAGGCCTTGGGGCAAAAAATAATGCGTGTTACACGCCAGTTACCAGTCGATAGCCCGAGCGAGTCATTGGAGTTGGGACTCAGTGGATGGACTATCTGAGTTATAGCCGGGGAAAATATTTGAGAGAGAAATTCCATAGAAAGGTCCATTTAAAAGGCTATTTTTTAGAATTTAATAGTTTTAGAAAATTTAATGTCCATAGACAATGGTCTTACTTATATTCAAAACATTAAGGACGACCTCTGTGCTTACCAAGAAAATCATAAAACTAAAACGGTATAAACCTATTTTAAAGTATGTACTTTATCACGACATTCGGGTGGGCACAGCCAGAATGTATTCTGCATCTGGCAAATTTGTGAATACTTAGTCAACATTTCTCCATAAAATTTTAACAATATTTTTAAAAGCCTTTTTGCTACCATTAAAGCTATATGAAGACAATGACTTCGAATATATATAATTTAAAATAATTCGAATCCAAAATCCAGATGTGAGAAACATTTTGAATTAAAAGAAAGATTGTAACTTACAGAAAAAATGTCTTGAAAGTGAAGAAAGAAGAGTACAATTTTGATTTGAGAAGAGTCCAAGTATCGAATTGCATGAATAATGCTATTGGAAAATTAACGCTCAGCAGTTGAAACAACTCTCACTTAGTCGATGCTAACTCAAGACCCTCAAATGATGTTGCTTGCTACCAGAATGGTAGGAAATTGGCTTCTATCCAAAATTTATACAAAGGACAGTGTACACAGAGATAAATGCAGGAGTCCGCTTTAGATGTCATATTTCAAGAAAGTAGAGGTATTGTCAAGTACTTGAAAAAGTTGTATGAAAAAAATAAATAGAAGGTTCGGAAGAAAGTACTTGTAAAAGCTCAATGACAAAAATTGAGACGAACATATTCGGCAGAAAATCAACGCAGACCTTGGTCTTATTTGCGTTTTTCATATAGCCGATGCAGAGAGATGGTCATTGATTAATTTTCAAGGATTATAGTACTAAATACAGTAAGTGCACTGAGGAAATGATAATCAAAGGGCTTATCGAGAGCGATTTCTAGGATTTCTAGGTCTCAAAATTTTCATATATAAGATTTTTTTTTTGTAAGTAAATATGGTATGGTAAAGTATGATAAGACATACTTATATAATTTTATTGCATTTGTGACTTTCGGATTCATGCATTGTTGTTACCAGAATTCCCTGCAATTGATATTTATATACCAAATTATTATAAGTATTCACAAATTTGTAAATCTATATATATTTTTTTTTTTTGTAAAAGTATAATTTTTCACTAAAATATTCAACTATAAATTCACTTCACTCACATCTACTTCCATTAAAGTGCCTGCTCTTCGAAAATCTCATTCTTATTATTACTCCTTCCGTTCTTACCTATTCTACTCGTATTTCCTGCAAACTAACTGCTCGTTATTGCAATGTGAGTACACCAATTTAGAATTTTCGCGCTACAGCGTACAGCCAATACTCGTATATCTCCGAAAATTGTCAAAAACAAAGCACTTATGCTATTTATAGAAATACAAGAGCATGCGAGCGTTCAATAAAGCGGATATTGAAAAGTTGAAGTCGTAGAGCGGAAAAGAAAGAAAGCAAAAATGCAAGCAAATTGGTAAAATAGAGAAATTCAGCATTTTACAAGCTGGCAACATTTGCTAACGGCACAAGAAACTATGCCATAATCCTATATTTTTATATGAATCATTGTGTTTGTGTTTGTAAGCGCTGAGGCAGCAAGCAACCGTGGATTGCGCGATACTTAGCGCACTTAGCACAATTTCGTTTAAAGAAAAGATAAATTGCTGCCAACATGTGCACAAATATTTTGGCTTTCCCATACGAGTATTTATAGCTTTTCTATGTATGTATGTATATATGTGTATGTATGCTTATATAAAGCATAAGCTAAAGATCGCTGCTGAGAATGCAACGAGTTGCGAAAATATTTTCGATTATACGCGCAGTTTTCAGGCAAAGTTCAACTGTTACACACCCACACAAGCATACGCAACTACAGTGCACGAAGCTATTACTGTACCTGCAGACATTTTATCTAAATTCGCGCGCTTGTGGGAGTTCACGTGCCACACCGCAGTATTGACCTACTTTTATGTTCGATAATACGGCGTAGGAAGATGCGCTGTGTAACTACATAAGCAAATACAACAACAAATATTTATAAGTACCTGATACGCGTACTCCACGGTGGGAACGAAGGAAGACCGGCAGTGGAAAATAAGCCAAATAAGCGAAAGTCGTCGAGCAGACAGCCAATATCCAGCAACTATGCGGAACCAAAGCGCAGTGCCTCAGTCTGCAAGTCAACGCAGCAAACAACAACAACAGCTGTAGTTGTGTAGTCAGTGGCAACAAGCAGCGGCAAAGTAATGAAATTGCAATTTGAAGGATAAATAAGTGCAACAGCAAGCAACTTCATCGTAGTGAGACGTTACGCGCTTTCGAACGGATATTATGCGCGAAAGAGAGGCTAAGCGGAAGTTGAGAGAAATGTATGAGTTAAACAGCTAAAGGCATGTGTTTGTTGTAAGCCAAAACAACAAACAAGCGCAGTAACAGCAAAAAACTAAAAAAAAAAAAATAATAAAAAAACTCGGTAAATGCAGATGCTTGCTGCAGACTGACTACCAACAGCTTGCTTAAATGCAAAAAGAGAAAAAAAAAACGTGCAAAAACTGGAGCAATCAGTTGTTCTTGTATTGCGCTTAGTTGCCGTCTTTGTTGTTGTTGTTGTTGTTGTTGTTGTGAAGCTACGTGAGAAACCCCATAATACAGCAATCGACAAGCGGAACTTATTTGGTTAAAGTTTCGCCAAAGTTGCGCTCCAATTCCGCACACACCCAGCCTGCGACTCGCAAGGTGCAACGAATATTTGTTTATTAGATGCGTTGAGTACCTTTGCGGGGCAAACTAGTAAGAAATCTCATACATATGTAGATAAATGTGTGCTCTACCTTATATCTGGGTGAAGTATGTGCCATTATGAAGATTTCTATGGCTGCAAAAAAAGCGGAAAGTAAAAGCGAAGGCGTATACGTAGTCGTGCAGCATGGCGTATACGTAACGTGGTAGTCTGTTGACTATATGTGCGCAAACTGAAGATTTCACTACTATTCGCATGCGAATATGAGCACTCTTTAAACCTTAATTATGTTAGAAATATGTAAATTAGAATTAGAAAGAAATTTCAGCACTTAGCAACTCTGTGGTTTTGCATACTAAGAATAATACTATATGTATGAGAGAATAGGAAAATAAATCACAAATACATGTTCACAGCTGTGATGCTGCTTATGGAATACATATCTGCGTTAAGAGTTACTGTAGTAAGTTTGAGCTATATTTATAACAGTGTGCTTCTATAAGCTGTGTTTGTATAAGTGAATATTTGTATTTCATTAACATTCTTGAAATTCTTGTGGAAGATATGGAGCTATTTAGTATTTGCAACTTCAGTAAAATGAAACGAATTGCAGGTATATTATAAATGTATATTTTATGTATTTTTAGATAGATATATAGATTATACATATGGAAAAAAATGTATGCAGATGTCAAATGTATACTCCTATGGAGTCTGGTGTTCTGAATTTGATATGAGAAGAATTTTAAAAGTTGAATTATACTCTGGAATCACTTTCCTTGTTGCTGGAGAAATAGTTTTCTGTGGCAGGATGCAAAATCAATATTTTTTTCTTGCATTTGATGCTTAAATATAGACACTAGCTTTGAAACCTTTGTCTATAAACCGAATTTTACGTATCTGCCCAAACCGTCTAACCCTTTTCACTATATATGGCAGGGTTAATAAGCAAATAGCCATTAATGCGAGATCCATGAAAAGACCAAAGTGTGACCTAAAGATGATCAAAGCATAATTTGTTCATCATTTTTAAACAAAACCACATGCTCGGTGAAAATAGTGCTTCATCATATCTTTATGAAAGAGATAAAAACTTTTGACGATTCCTTGTGTAGTCATGCAAATCGACTATGGTATTCAGCTCCTAAAGCAGTGATCTGAAAATCTTAAAGAGCCATTGATTTGACTCCTGCTGCATTCGTTTCGTGAGAATATTTGAAAAACAAGATGCTAGACTTTTTCGAACTAACTTATGTTCAAAAACGAAATCATCGATATTTTGTCTGAAACGCTAATCTTGCTGGCGAACTTAATTTCAAATCACATTTGGACGCTTTGAAGTCAGAAAATTAATTATGATGAGTTCAGGGTGAAACATATTAAAAAGTTATGAAGAAGATTTTTCAGATTTCGGAGAGAAATTTTTTAGCGTTTTCAAAACTGGAGTTGGAAAAGCATACGAAAATATATCTATGGAAATATTTCACAATGTGAATACTTTTATAGCATCTTCAAAATTTCAGTTATAAAAAATTAATTATTTTTATAAATCTTATCTATAAATTTTGAATCCAACTTTTCACCTCTTGAGCTAAAGTGGATGTTTTGAAAGTATCAGTTTATTAAATAGAAGAGGAAACAAACGAAAATATAAAATACCATATATGTACAATAAAAAACTCAAAATTGGGTATGTCTTCTTTCCTGTAATCTTTTGTACATTTTGAAAAAAGGATCCTTTTTTTGAAACTATAACACTTGTACAAAGTTACTTTGATTATTGATTAGAAAAGAATGTAGACCCCAACACCGCCACTTCCTCGAGGCAGATATTGATTATGATCCGGAAATCTTGACCAGAGGCATACACAATGCTGTGCATATAAGTGCGCCAGCACCTAGAACGACACAGAGCGTCCCCAATTGGCCAACTGACAAAACACTTCTCAATCGTGCCACAAAGTACCTCAAGCATATTATCTGTAAATTGAGCATCAAGTCAATAAAGGCGTTTCCAGTTGCTGCCAAATCAGGAGATCTAGTAAACAATATTTGGAACTAAATAAAACAATAAACCGATATGTAGATGCACATCAATTTTAAACCGGGGTGTTTGCCACACACCTCCAAAAAACGTTTTTTCCTTACTAGTTTAGTAATCGAAAGTACTCGTAAGACTACTTTTACGCAGGCTTTTGTCAGTGTTGGAAAATAGACACCTCATTCCGAATCATCACTTGGGCTACAGAAAAATTCATGGCACAGTTGAAAAATGTAGTAGGATAGCACATTTTATAACTGATGCTATAGAAAATAATAAAAACTTAACTGCTGTGTTCCTTGATGTTCGCCAAGCATTTGAGAAAGTCTGTTATCTAGGCCTATTATTTACATTAAATGAACAACTACCAATGCCTTATTGTTTGCTGCTAAAGTCTACGATAGAGGCAGTGTTGTTAAGTCGGATTTGATACTTGTTCGGACTGGCGTGCGCCAAGGCAATTTACTTGCTCTGTGCTCTACCTTCTTTATAGTGCAGATCTTTCACTGATCAACTCTCACTTCATAATGATGGCAACCTATGCCGATAATGCTGCACTGCTAGCATCAAATGGCAATCTTACTACTGTTTATAGAAAACTGCAAATCTAATTGAATGCTATAGAACCTTGTTTCACCAAATGGAACATTGGTATATGAGAAAAGTCCTTAAAAGTAGTATATACACTCAAGCACAAATGTAGCCTTCAAGTGGCTTCATATAATCAATTGTAATCAACAAACACATGCGAAAAATATTTGGGGATTACAATTGATAAGAAGCGCACTTGGAAAGATTGCGTACAAATTAAAAGAATTCAGTTAAGATTAAAGTTGGTGCAACTATACAGACGCCTTAAACCGAGACCCCGCGTGAGTCTGAGGAATAAATTGCTAATGTATAAAATAATACTTATGCCGATATGGTCTCACTCACCTATTTTCCGTCTGCAATTTTACTTGAGGTCGTTAAAGTTCATTGAACATCATTTCAGTTATTTCAGACATGGAATTGGTGTATTATAAGTTCTCTTTCAACTATTACCAGTTCATACATAATATAATATAATCTCTTCACACTAGATAAAACCGTTGTGTAGTGGTAAGCAAGCGAATATCAACTGTCAACAAAAGTGCAAAAACGAGTTTAAAAAACGCAAATAATGAAATTAACCAACTTGAATGTGGACTAACAAACAAAGAGGGGATAGAGATAGTGAAAACTCACAATTGCCTGCAATTTGCACTTGTCATTTACACCGACAGCAATACGCTGGCAATAATAGAATTTCTAACAGCTAGGGTTGGCTGAAACCAAAATACAGAAAAAATGTATTTGTGTGTTTGTGCTGCTCCGTGTGTGTGTGTGTGTATTCCCTATGCAATGAATGCATAATTGAACGAGGGACAAATTATACGGTATTCATGTGTGATTGCGTTCTAATTTGATTATCAACGGAGCAGTTTTTTCCTAAGCATTTGCAATATACTATGTTTACACACACATATGCATATTTCATTTGACGTTTTGTGGGTATCGCCTCTGCTGATTGTCACTTTGCGGTGATAAGCGTGAAACTGGCGGTGACATTGATTTGATTCGCTTCGAATACTTGATTTCTAATGCAATTTAATGAATGAGTGAACAGCTTGTTGTAATATGAATAAATAATTGACTATTCTAAATGTAAGAATGGCAAAAACAAAAAACAAAAAAAAAAAAAAAATTTTTTTGTTTTGTGTGATAAAAACAATGCGATAACAGTTGGGGATTTTGTTTCGAATTTGTTTACTGGAGTGAATGTTAATTTATTTATAAAGTTTTTAGTGTATTGCAAGTGAAGGACAGCAAACTAGGAAGAATTTTATATCAAATGAGTTTTAAATTGACAAACATTTCTTGAAAATTTGAGTCGACAATATGAATAAAAAAAAAGAAAAATTCAAACTTTGGTTGCTCCCCTTCATAGGCGCATTTTCTATAGCATAGAAGTGTATGAAAACCTTATTATCGTGATTTTGATCGATCAGTTTATGTGGCAGTTATATGCTATAATGATCCGTTCTGAACGATATATTCGGAGATTATAGCAATATTTGAGATAATGAGCTGTGCAAAATTTCTTAACGGTACTTCAGCAAATAAAAAAGTTTTCTTTAGCAAGTTTTTGAATTTGACTGAGCAATTTGTATGGCAGCTATATGCAATAATAATCCGATCTTAGTAGTTTCTTCGGCGTTTTTAGCTCTGCCATAGATAATAATCTCGACTAAATTTGGTTAAGATAACTTGCCAAACAAAAAAGATTTCCATACAAGGCTTTGAG
>NW_017535407.1:1084888-1088194 GCF_001853355.1 Bactrocera latifrons
CCTAAATTTGGTTAAGATAATTTGCCAAACAAAAAAGATTTCCATACAAGGCTTTGAGTTTGACTGAACAATTTGTATGGCAGCTATATGCTATAGCGGTCCAATCTGAACTTCAGAATCGCAATCAATAAAACAAATACTGGCTTTAGATTTATTTTTTAGACGATATGAAAGAAAAATATTACATTGCCTTTGAAACAAAGCATCTTTCACAATCTGCCTTATTCTAAAATTGTCCAACTGTCAGTCAATTTCAATATCAAAAGTCATTTTATTGTGTCAAAACTCTATTTATTATGCCTTCAGCTTAGCTAAAATAAATTAAAATAGCATTGAGAAGCTATACTTAAATGCATACATTTCAAAAATAATATTAATTTCTAAAATTCAACAGCAGTTTGGGTGCCAAAAAATGTCTGTCAGTGAATTGCAGACAATGTGAAGCACAAACATGGCTAAAATCGCTGTCAACCGCAAATCCGGCTGTCTTTCACTTACGCAAGCTGCACTTGTCCAAGCTAAAGGAATGCGAAACGATTTCAACAATCTCTGCGACTGTCACTGCCATTGTGCGGCTTGGCTATGATGCTTTCTACTATCATACGCTTCACGAGTTATTTTATACCCCTAAGCCATACGCAATAAACGTCTGGCTGGCATTGGCAGATGTAGACAAGTACAGGCATACACACATACCTACATGTTTACACACACACTTGACCAACATAATTGTAAGTCCTTCTGCGTCCTGTCTCAGCTGTTCGTACTCATCCCTTTTATATTTTCTTCCACTCATAAAGCCCGATAATATTACACAGCTCTCCATCCGTCTGCTTTCTCTTCCTTTTTACGCATCACCACATCCGAAATTGGTAAATTCGCCTACTAAAATGAATTCTCGGCACTTTATTATTTACTTTCGGTCACTTTTCCTCAATCAAAAAGGGAAAAGCTCTTACGTTTACTTTTTCGTAATTTTTATTGGTGCCGAAGCATGACCAAATCAGGTAACGGGGTAGCAAAAAACAGTTGTGAAAACTTGAAAAAGAGAAAGGCAAGTCAACTTATAAGGCACGCTACTTAAGCGCTTTATCGCAGCTGATGTGACTTGACCAATATAAAGCGTATTGAAAGGCGCATAAAAGGGATTTCAGCACAAATACTAATGTGCTACAAAATGAAAGGTTGCCATATGGCAAAGCAGTCATTTAAAAGGCCATATGTAGCTGCTAAGTACATAAATGTGAAACAAATCGCCACAAGCGAGCGCCTAGCAGCATAGTAATAACACTTTGAGTGAGTAGTGTGTGCGTACCCTTTTCTCAAGATCCTTCATAAAGTAGTCACACAAATGTCAATAATTCGCCAATAAATATATAAGTATGAGTATGCTATGTTTATTTTGTATACTCAAGTACATGCTAAGCATATATGCTTAGGAAATTTTAACACTCGAGCTGAGTGCTTTATTTTTAGAAGTGATAGGTGCCAAAACTGTCAGACAGCAAACTAGCTGGCGACATCAACAGACATGGGGGGTATATACATTTGAACATATACATCTATTTATGAAGTATATCCTCTATTTTCTATTCTATTATATATATATTTATATACTTACATATACATATATATTTATATATACCAAACATAAACCAATGCAAAGGGCAAGCAGTTAGTCTACTCTGAGTGACAACGTGGAAAGTAGGTTTCCAGAGCAGGAAACTAAAGCACTGACAACTTCCATATACTCCTGCTAACACATTTAGTATAAAAACTAAATATATATATAGATATATATATATATATGAAGTGTTGAGTGTAGCGTAAAGTTCGAAAACACGCACTGCTGCTTCCTGTTCGTTGTCCTTTGATATTGTGCGTCTTCATATCAAGTGCAGTGGCGTTCGGATGCTCTCAGTTTCGCAAGTGGAAGTGCCTTTTTCATACGTATATATTTTCGTTCATTTAAGCAGCCAGCACCTACTAAAAATATTATCTATATATTTGTACTATATATGCTATCTGCTCTTCTCGTTCTTGGTTTTGTGCTCATTGGGGTTGGTAAAGGCTGTGAGTGGTTCATACCTGCTTCTACAATTTTGCACTTCATATTGGTGAAAATATTTTATATATGAAAATATATACCAGTACGCGAAAATGATTTAGAAATTTTAAATTTAAGAAATATTCACAAAATATAAGTATTATTTTGGGTTTCTGAGGAGTTAGGCGWCTGTCATCTTGCCAAAAATTTTAATAAATCTTTGCCATTATTTATCATTGAAAAGATTTTTTTTGTTTAGTATTACTGATAGAAATAAAATTCAAAATAGATTCATGGAAATTATTTAAAAAAAAAAATCTTCTTGCCGGTAATATACCCTAGTAAATTCATCATCGCATAACAAAATTCAGAAGAAATTTGGCTAAGAATCATATATTTTTTATATTACCAGAAAGAAGAAATTTCAGCAAATGTATGGCATACGGACTTTGAAAAATAATGTCTATATTTTCTGGGAAGAATTTTTACCTGATATTACAGAAATTTTCGATATAAAATCATAATAAGGACAGAAAACTAAATATTTTTAATGAAAAGAATTTCTTGAAAAAAAAT
Organism: Bactrocera latifrons; assembly: GCF_001853355.1. Taxonomy (NCBI): domain Eukaryota; kingdom Metazoa; phylum Arthropoda; class Insecta; order Diptera; family Tephritidae; genus Bactrocera; species Bactrocera latifrons. The sequence continues at coordinate 1,087,512 of NW_017535407.1, forward strand.
TTGAATTACTTAAATTATAAATTTTTTTTGTCTATGGTAACAGAATTAATGAAACAAATTTTTTTCATTCTCGTTCTTTCTTCCTTTCGCAGTGGGTTTTAACCTATTTTCCCTTTAAACAAATCCAAAGGCGTCAACAATTAAAAGCTTTCCTTTAAAATAACAACGACTCAATTTTCTTCTATATCAACGAACATTCAAGGCTTGGCAAATTTTCTTTCCAAACATAACATTTAAAATTATTAACTCGATAAAAAATATTTTTTTTTTTTTTGCAGTAAAGCTAAACTATGGATGAAGGCTAAGGTTCAGTATCTGCAATCAACAAAGTGTTTCTCACATACTTTCAATTTGAAATAAAATGTAGAAATAGAAATGTCTGGAGCATCGAAAAGATGCCTCTTCACTTCTTATTGGCGTAGACAAAGGCGTAGAAGAATTGCCTCACACAAAAATAATATTTACCACCAACCTTTCGTTACTAGATTTTAGAAGCGCTCATCAAAGTAAATTTGATGTGTCAAGTTCTTATATGTTTGATAGGAGATATACGTATTTGTCCTATATATATTTTTTTCTATATACAACATAAACTTTTGCATAAGCGAAAATAGTATAATAAAACAAAATAGCTAGAATTTTTAATAGCGTTTTTACTTAAAAATACATTATATTTTAATGTC
>NW_017535407.1:1088234-1109925 GCF_001853355.1 Bactrocera latifrons
ATAAAACTTATAATTTAAGTAAATTTTTATGTATCTATTAAGTATWATTCTCTACAAAAAATTTTTAAATTATTTAAAATATTAATGTTTTTTTCAGATTAATAAAATTKATGAATAAAACATATACTTTATTTTAAGCAAGCGAAAAAGTTTAGAATGAAAACTTAAGCGAAACGCTTTGGAATTTACAAATACCATTAAAGCTCTCTGTAAATATGGCAACTTAAGCTGCATACCGAAGGGATTTTCCCGAGCACTGAAATGGTCGCTAGGGCGCCTTGAATTTGGCAGCCTTGCACACTATAGGACATACAGATAAAGAAACGCAACACAAAAGGAATTAAGCAATACAGAAACGTGCTGGGATTAAGTCTGGCGTTAACGTAGACTGCGCAAATAAATATGACAAACATATATAGTCCTACATATATGTATATGTCATACATACACGAAATATGAAAATTATTAAGCAATTATTGCTTCATAAAAACGAGAGATATTTCTATAACTCGAAGAGAGAATGAAAATGAGAAAGGCTTGCATATAAATTGTCGCCTTCAGACAGCAGATGAAGTAAAACTACCACTTCACATTTATATGAGTTGGCCTTTACTCTTTGTTTGATTATATATGGAGGTATATAGTAGTTACCTTACTCCTAAAATTGTTGTGCCATAAGTACCCGTATTTCTATATTTAGAACATAGCTACAATATGTATCTTATTAAAACTAACCGATATGTAAAAACATTTTCGAGCTCATATCATTATCTAACTAGAATATAATGAAACCAGAAAGTTGGAGCAAATTTCGAGAATAAAAATTCTAAGTAAGCATAAAATACGCAGAGAAGATATAGGCATAGACAAATAGAAACTACAAATTTAAAAGCCAATTTTTGCAAAGCCAAACAAAGATAAATTCTCATGCAATGAGCTCAATATATAAATCAATAAAATATTTAAATGACGTTGTTTAAGTCCGCTTTGTTTTCTTAACCAATAAGAGAGATGTTGCAATTTTTGTAAATAATTTTAATTTATTTCAACAAGAGTGTTGAAAAGTGGGTATTGCAATGAAAAGAAAAGTTTTCAAGTACATTTTTCAAGGTCAGTATTTATAAAAAATATTTCAAAATAATTTCAATCGGCTCTATTTTTCATATTAACATATGGGAAGAGAAGTAACTTCTTCGACATTTTTCTTAATTTCGTTAAATTTCTTGGCATTATAGCTGAGATATGATGGTCAATACTCTTTTATAATACTAAATATATTTAAATTTGTAAAGCAACTTTTTATTTATTGTATAAATGCTTAAATCTGCTAGCCATCGGTTAGCAATTGGTCAAGAAAAATTTGCTTTGTTTGTGTTGTTCATACGCACTGTTGCTCATGGAAAAACAGTTAAAAAAAATATTTGACTTAAATAAAAAAAAAAATTGGAAGTAATTCAAAAAATTTCAAACTGCTCTATTTTTCAAATTAGCGTATGGAAAGACATCTTTTGTAAATGATAATTCCATGAATATAATTTAAATAAATTTTTAAACTTTTTGTTTATGTATAAATACATAAATCGGTTAGCAATCGGTTATCAATAGGTTAGGGAGTAAGAAAATTTTTCTTTGTCCCATGTTGTCCATACGCACGGTGGCTCATAGCAGTACAGCTAAGGAAATAGATTGGGCATTTACAAGAAAATCATAAAATCGGAAAGAATTATTATATGAATGTGATGTGAGTTGTTGCTGTGATTCGGTTTCCTTAACAGTCCGTTTATTATTCACATCCAGTGAAATAAATTGTTTCAGTACTTTATATTATCTTATGGTTATGAGAGTATTATACTTCCGTGTATTGAACTTTCAATACAAATTCGTTTCTCGTTAATATGTGAGTGATTTTGTCGCGAACATGAAACGAATCATTCAATTCCAATACTACAGCAAGATAATAATTATAAAGTGAAAGCAATGGAGCGTTCATATTGAAATGTGCAAACAAATTCACATATTTTTACACATAAATAACCAAATTTATCTAATACTACAAAAAAGAATGTGTAAGACTTCATATGGAAATAAATAAGGAGGATATGCACTGCGCACAGTAAGAAAAAGAAGTCAAGTTTGTATGTGCCGGCTTATGCGAGTTCTACACGCCACTCTTTCATTGGCTGAAACATACAAAAGCTATTTCCAAGCGTTTTATGGGTTTTGTTGTTCTTGTAAGATTTGCCACAATGCACGCTCGAATAAAGTTTTGATAAATTGACCAAAACTGCTGTTGGAATACCAATTTCAATTATGGATGGTGTTTGGTTTTTGCATGGTTTCGGATGGCGCAATGTAGGAATGAACGTGGCACTGTGTGTGTATGTTAGTAACTATGAGTGTATTTGTGTCACTCTGTATATATGTACGTGAGTGTGTGCCGTAAACCAATGACACCGAAACATATTTTAGGCAATTATATGAAAACCGATACGGAAGTCCAAGCAGTGAAAAAATGTTCCGAAAGAGTTGAGATAACGGAAGTGGCAGGAAACATCAATAAGAACTGATGACTGGCTGTGGTGTACAAAGTTATAGAAATATAAACCACAGAGAAAGAATGAGCGGAATTGGCAGCAAAACTTATATAAAAGCTCGAATTAGCGACAAAAGGAAAGAGTTAATAAACAATCACTGAACCATTAACCACCGACTAGTGCGACAAAATCGAACTCACTTAGCGTTAAGCCACATCGATGACTCGTACTTTAACTCTATAAAGCGTAGAAAGGTTTTGTGACTACCATTTTGTATAATCATATATAAATGTGCGTTGGTGCATGCCATTCACGTGCCTGCTGCATGCCGCCGAAAATTATTCATGCATGAAAATTTCAATTAAACTTTTTGCACAGCCAAGAAATTAATTGATTTATATGCCACTTCGTTGGTGCAGGCATTGTGTACGTGCACAATAGTTGCCACAGGCACGCCTCATATTAAATCTCTATTCTGCCTTTCTTACTCTCACCACATACCAACTAATATGACAAGTGCGTCGAGAAAATAAGGATTTATGACAGCGCAGAACATATGGGTAGGAAGCGTGTGGCACACAAGTCTGACGCAAGGCATAAGTTTTAATGAAGTTGTCAGTGCAGCAGAATTTGCAAGAAAATAATCATAATAACAATAATAATAATAATAATAATAATAATAAGAGTTGGATGACGGAGTCTTGCATTAAGCAAAGTTAGGATACAGTGAAGTTGGGTGTGTGGAAAAAAATTTCTAATTGAGAGTGTGTATTCTGCAGATGTCGAGGCATATACAACTTTATAACGTGCTTGAATTTGTCATTTGAATTTTGCAAATTGATAACAAATATTTTGAAATCAACATTGAATTAGTGTTACGTATACGCACTGTCCACTGTCGGTTACTGAACAGTATCTAACCAAATGCATTTTGATTTGTAGAAAGAAAGCTTTGTTTACATTAATAATTGATGCAAAAGAATTTGCAATAATTCAATGCTCTTGAATATTTGTTCCACAAAATATTTTCGGCACACAATATTCGTATTACTTATTTCTCATAGTTTTCTAAACATAGCCGTTTTGATTCTTTGATATTTCGCTGGAATTTGATGGTCAATATAATTAAGGGCCATTTTTATTTCTTTTTTAACATTTTAATTACGTATAAATATGTTTAATACGGTTTGCACTCGGTTAGCAAGTTGCTCATACGCACTGTAGCTCACAGCATAAAAGTTAAGGAAGCTCACTAGGCACTACTAAGAACATCCAACATCCGAAATAATTCAATTGAAGAATTGTTAAAGTGATTTGGCTTCATTGAGTGTCCGTTTGTTGTTTACTTCCGGATCTCACATTCAGTAAGAGGTAGAGTAAGTAGAAGTACTAAATGTTTTTTTAATACATATTGTCTACTGTTGTGGGAGTTTATGTGAGTAATATAAATTATACGTGTTAAAATCTCGTACCAATCGGTTAATAAACGGTTAGCAATCGGTTAGCAATTAGTTAAGTATTATGTACTATGTCTCATATTGCTCATACGCGATATGGGTCATATTAACAAAGTTAAAGAAGCTCACTAGGGGTTTTCAAAGCACCCAATATTGGAAAAAACTCATTTACGAAGTTTTTCGTATTTCTTGTTGAATGCTTTCGGAGCTAAGATTTAGTGAAAGCTATAAAGCTTTTTAAAACACTTTCTATTATTATATGTTTGTCGGAGTAATACGATTGTCGTACTTTAATCGGTTAACAAGCGATCAGCTAGGGCTTATAAATTCGTTAAGTATTATTCAATTTGTCTGACGTTAATCATACGCACTGTTGCTCACAGCAATATAATTAGCGAAGCTTACTAGGGATGGTCAACAATGCTTCAAATCGAACAGAATTCAAAAAAGTTGAAAATTTGTTGTAGTGCTTTGACTTCTTTGAGTGTCCATTTGTGAAAGTTAATAAGAAACGCTTTAATACATTTTTTTTTTATTTGTTATGGTCTTATTTTTGTGGGAATCATATATGTTATTCATGTGTAGTAAAGTATTAAATTTTCTTACTTAAATCGGTTACCATCCGGTTAGCAATCGGTTATCAATTGGTGAAAGAAAGACAACTTTGTCAAATTTTGGTCATACGCACTGTTTATTACCTGAAACGGTAATAAAGTTAAGGAAGCTCAATAGAGATTGTTAAAAATGGTTAAAAATGGTGATTTGGCTACCTTGAGTGTCTATTAGTTCATTACATCGGCATCTCACGTTGAATGAAAGTTTTGGGAAATTTAAAATCTTTTATTATTTTTAGTATGTATTAGAAATATACGCTCCTATATTAAACTTTGTATACAAATAGTTAAATTTTTTAAATCGCTTAGCAACTTTAGATGATTTATTGTAATTAATATTGATCATACGCACTGGTACCCATAGTGGAATAGCAAAGAGCATTCGTTAGCAATTGTTAAAAATCACAAAATTCGCGAAATATGTTTATGCGAGCAGTTTTATTAAAACTGTGTCTCCTTGGGGAAGTATTTTTTCTTAATACAGGGATCAAAAGTTTCAGAAAATTATTATAATCTTTGCGAATAAATATTTTAAATATTTTATTTGAACATATACCTCACTTTGCCCAACATATAAATACTAATTTATTTAAAATATATACATCCTTACTATTGTTTATATTTTTAACAAAAAATATTAAATCTCACTTGCTTAGTAAAATGTTTCTCTTAAGCAACCTTAATAAATTTCCCTTTCAACCACAAGCATATTAGTTTAGGAAATATTTACAATTCACCAGCCCTTCCTTCCATCTTTACAAGGCGCCCGTTTACTTGCTGCATCCGCAACAAATTTACATAAATATTTATGTACACATGTCGACGCGTCGTTTATTGACCGTCGTGTGTTGAAAAGGTGTTGATATACGCAAACAGCGACTCTTGTTGTATTTGTTTTTATTATATGCTGCGATTATTACCAGCGCTGCTAGCTATTATCTACCAACATTATGTTGTGTATTATGTCACAAAAGTGTCAACAGGGAAAAAATGGAAATTTATTTAACCTTTTTGCAGCCGATCGCCACAGGTGAGCCATGAGATTTTTTCATAATCGTTTTTTATTTGTGAATATGTATTCCCTGTGGATTTTAGTTTAGTAAACAGTAGGTTTGTTAGTGTAGCAGTTTCGAAAGCTTTTTGTGTACCTTTTATTTTTTTGTCTCTTGTAATCTTTAGGTCCGTCAGGTGAAAAGGTCCTGGCGTGACGCATAAATTTGATTAGCTGCGGTGGACTTACACGAAAATATGTAAAAAATATTGCTTTTTGTTTATATTTTAGGTAAAGCGTTGTTTTTGGGAGCTTAGACGCACATACATACACATACATATAAAAATATCTAAATATACATATGCAAAGGCGTATTGGAGGCTTGTCTCGACTTCCTTTTTTTACAAAATATACATATATTACCAGCGACTTTGCCGGCAAAAGATGCGTTGATATGCAAACAAATTCATGGGATTTTCCTTTCACATATTTTTTAAGGTATCTTATGGGCAATAAAAGAGCACAAAGAAAATTGTGTTTGTCTGCACTGGGATAACATATTAAATATTATGTTAATTTATAATACAATTACAATTTCTCGTTTACATTATTGTAGAGTATGGCTTCCGGGTTGTTCAGGTTCAGCCAACACGTGTCTGCACCTGAAAGGTCTCTCACACCTACAGTGAGCCGTTCTCTTAGCGCACAAGACAAGCTCACGCTAACAATCACTTGATATCTTTTGTGTACCGTTATCTAAAAATATATGTGTTATATGTACAACAAACTTTGACACTCCTTATACTTGCATGCTTTCACTTTGTTTGCTTTCAGCGATCTCTTCTTCTTCTTCCATTTACTCTCGACCTCGAAGTGAAAGTACCAACTTCGCCTACAGCTTTTTTCACACTCCACTTTTAATGTGTTTCCAATTTCACTTCCCATTATAGCCGCCACAACATTATTTTCTTAACTGTTTATTTATAAACACATACACTCTCACATCCCACGCTTGTTCTCAAACAATTGTTGACTGCCGCTGCCAGCTGTCGCTTCCCAACGTACCACTAAAAGTCGCCGCTGAATTGCCCTCCAACACCCAACCCAACTCACAGCAACTTGGCGCAGGTGTTCGTCTCCCGTCCTCGCTGTTGGTTTCGTGTTCTCACATGTCCTCGCCGGTGTTGTCCTTTTGTATCTGTCTGCATTGAAATGCTAATGTAATTGTGTTTAATTTATTTATACCACCGCCTTTCCCGCTACATGTGTTATCACTGTCGAGCACACCCCTACACGCACACACACACGTACATGCACCTTGTTTTGAATATACAAACACACAGGGAGATTCGTTCGAGTGTCATACATATTTGATTGTTTATTCATGTATATGTTTATTGTTGTGTGTGTTGTTGTTTTTGCTCTGATTTTTGTTCCACCAGCTTTGTTTTTTCTTTCTTGACACACAAATATTTAGTTAGTGTCACCGACTAAACGGCTGAGATTCGTGAAATTAGCATACGACTTTTTTCATATATTTCCCATGTTAGCTTTCGAGTTAGTTGTTTATAAGTATGATTAAATATTATGTCAGGTCAAAAAACAAAATGAATGTGTTTATTATTACAACAAGGCCTGATTAAGTATTTGAATTAATTATTATTATTATTTTTTTTTTKGTAAGATAATTTAGAAAATACACAGTGGAGTATTACAACTTAGTTTCCTTAGTCAAAAGCGATAAGAATTTGTAAGCTCAAAGACGGTGTAATGAAAACGGGTATCATAACCGTAGGATTTTCAAAAAATTGTTTTTTTTTTTTTCTTAAAATATGCTTTATAGTCTTACAAATAAGTTTCAAGTTAAATTGTAGTGAGCAACATTTTTTCAAACGGCTTCGAACGTATAGAGTATCCTACCACCGGCACTCGTGGCCACGGAAACTTTACCACCAGACTTTCTAAAATTTTTTTCGGACTTTTTCTTTCGTTCGCGATTTGTTTCAATTTTACATTTTGTAAGTGTTTAGTAAGCATAAGTAAATTAAATTATATTAACTAATTTTCATTGTATTAAATCTACAACTGTGCTTCCGCCGTTTTTTTTTTTTTTTTTTTTTTTTTTTTTTTTTTTTTTTTTTTTTTTTTTTTTTTTTTTTTTTTTTTTTTTTTGTAAATTTAAGGTTTTACTGTATAAAAACGGCCCAAAAGTCTTTTCCCTTACTCCCTCCAAATTAACACACCAAATGCTTTATGATCCATTTTTTTGTAAACTAACACAAGTTGCTTTACAAAAATTTATATTTTTTTAATACCTAATAGAAATCATATAGATGGTAGTAGTAGAGTAATAGCATTATCAATGTATGTGTCAGCCTCAGTCAAGCATGGGCGGGTCCTCAGTCGCACTTTTCTTGGAATTAAAAAAGAAAAGCAAATTTTCCCGCAAATGTCAAGAATTCGGCTCAAAAAGTGACATTTTCAGTTGAGAATAAGTTTGGGATGCAAAGAGTTCTCTCCAAATATTTTGTTGGGTTAATGTCCAAGATCGGTATAAAATGATTTAATCGACCAGTGCTTGACCCTAGAGACATCTATTGGAAAACGGCGGCAGCAAAGGTGTAGACCGATTTTATTGTTTTTAAATTGATACACCGACATAACTTCGTGTTTCAATTAAAAAAAAGAATAATAAAATGAAATAAAATATTAATTTCAATTATTGTGTAACTGGAATTAAATTAAAAATTATTTAAATTTTAAAAATCAAACCGTTCTCTTACATTTTGCGCTCATTTTGTAAAGCACAGTAACATCCAATTGATTTTGTCTATAGCTGAATGTGCTTTGTTTTAAATTTTTGATATTTCTAATAAACAATATTTCATTAACTTATTTCTAAATAAAAAATGTCAATAAAGCAAAAAGTACCGTTATAAAGCGTGGGCAAATATGCACAATACTTGAAAATTTTGAGTGTTAAGGATTGCGTGGCCACGAGTGTATATGAAACTTTGAACGTGATTTTTTCAAAGCTATTTTGTCCAGTCGGCGAGTCAAGTAACTTTGCACATTTTCATCAGATCGACTTCAAATTTGAATAGTATCTTTAGAATTGGGTTTTGCACAGTACGTATGAAAGTTCTGATTGATTCAAATGATTTCTTTATTTTTTCTCTGACAGTGGCTATAATATTTAAAGGAATCAATATTTCTCTACGTACTTCTACGAAAGTTTTCATGCCAATTAACGACTTTTTTATTTTGTTCCAGGACGGCAATTTTGACTGCTTAATATGGATGCGTAAAAAAAATCATTAAAGAGACATCGTATGATTTTATATCTACTAGTGTGGCCATACTCAGTAATAATAATACATGTCCTAGAAAAATGAGCTCAATAAATAACTAGAATTGGGAAACAGCTTGAATATCAGTGTAAATAATAAAATAACAAAGTAAATTATTATTGAAATCCTAGATGCCGCTTGCAGAAAGCTAATAAATGGAGAAACGTAAAAAGGGATAGTCGTCAGTAGCATCTTCACATTTAGAAATTAGTTGGCTGATAAGGTAATCAGCATCATCGGATTTATCTAAAATGGAATTGCTAAATTTATGTAAATTCGAATATTTTATAGAGGAACAGAGCAATTGAAATTCAGGTGCATAAGATATATAAGTTATATGGGGCCTAGAACAAGCTTTCACCTGATCTTTTCTATTTTAGGCACACTATTCGTGCAAAGCTTCATCCCGATACATTTATATCTGCTTAACGTGAATTTTTGAACGTGAAGGAACCAAAGGGAAAATCGTAATTTTGTTCTATGGCAAGAAGATGTGGTTGTATTCTGATTTTGCAGATTTTGGCACTGTGACACAAGGATGTTAAAGAATTCGTTTGACATCAGTCCAGCAGATCCCGAGATACTCGTATGTGAATTCACCTAAAAGAGGGCGGTGCAAGGCTCATTGTTCAATTTTCACCCCATCACGATGATACCATCACCATGGTAAACGTTAATGCCTCTGCGGTTTGTAGTTATGGATTTGTCTCGCTTTAGTAGTTATTGAATGTACCGTTATAAGGAAAGCGACCGGAGTTATCTTCCAGTTTAAATAGTTTTGACTATGTAGGTAGAGTTTATTTAAATATTTTCACTAGGTGAAATTTGTCTTTGTAGCTTTAGTGGTTCAAGAGATTTGGGGCGGGGCCACGCCTATAGCAGTTCTTAACAGTGCAATCTTAAGTATTTCTTCAGATATTGAAGCGTTGTCTTAGCAAATAACACTGCCAAGTGAAGGTACCTCGAAAAAAAAAAAACCCATATAAATACTTTATTCATTCAGTTTGTATGTCAGCCTTATGCTATAGTGGTCCGCTATCGGCGGTTCCGGTAAATGAACATCGTATTTGGTAGAAAAAAACATGTTCGACATTTCAGATCGATATCGCCAAAACTGAAGGACTAGTTAATGTGGATAAGGACGGACGGACAGAAAGGTGAACTTGGCTAAATCGGCTCGGTCTTCGGCTTCGATTATATATGCATACAGTTTAAAGGGTATCCACGCTTTCTACTGAGTGGTACAAATTTCATGACAAACTAAAGATATCTCAGGGTACAGGAATATTCCAGGACTAGATTCCTTATAGACCTAGTTAGCAAATTCTCTGAAACTTGTACTTTTATTGGTTAACGGTATCTGGAAATATTTTATATAACCTAATATAAATATTTCGTTTTCATTTCTAACCTGTTTCAGTAGTTCTAGGATGAATTAGCGCAGAAGTGCTCACCTGAAAATATAAAAGAGGAAATTCTGTTAGTTGAATATCTATCTCCCAACAAATTTTGTATCTATGTGGTTTACAAGAATGTACACTCGTATATATGTGTGTTATATTACGTTGAATAATGTGCTAAAAAGTGGATATTGGTACAGAAAATTCTTTGGCCAATTTTACCAGAAAAAATGTTAAACATTTCCTATATACCCATATTACATCTATAAAACAAGCACGAGACTGTTACTGAAAGTATTTTGAAAGGAACTCGCAAAAATACCCAATAACATAAAAAATTTATTAAAATAATTTGTCTCAAATTGCAGAAATCCACAGATAATTTCGAACCCCGAAGGTACAAAAAAGTATGGCTGAAGCAATACCGCTCTAAACATTCACTCCGAAACGCTCTAATGAACACGAATTTTTCAAATAACAAACGCTCAGTAGATCAAATGCCAAACCTGCCCAAAACAAAACCAACACTCAGTCAATAAATGCATTTAAAAACAAAAACAAAAATAGCGCATGCGAATGCCAGCAAAGGCGAAAATGTGAAAGACACATATTCGCTTTAATAGATTGCAGTTCACAGAAAAGAAGTTAAACTCAACTAGAGTAGATGGCGGCGCAAAAAGGCAACAACTAAAGTGGCAAAAAGCTGGTGGCACTTGAGAGTGCAACGAGTGTGCAACAGCACATTCACAATTGCCTCAAAGTCTTCGCGTGAGCGCCGAACTTATGCAATAACTGAGGAGTGGTGTTTGCAGTGAGCCAAAATAGRCAACAACAACAACAGCAATAACAACAAAATGTAATAAAAAACGACGCTTGGCAGTCTTTATTTGCCATTCGCTTGTCCGCGATCGCAAAAAATTGCAATAACAATAAACAAACACAAATATTCGTGTGCGTGTGTGTGTGTGTGTGTGTTACACGCATCAACTTGAAATGCAATAGCAAGCAGTGGGTCGGCAAAAAAAAAAACCATTATGAACAAAGGAGCACTGATTTGAAACAAATAAAATGCGACTACCTGAGAGATCGCATTGCAAACGATTGCCAAGCCAATATGGCAATATTGTTTCGCAACGAAAAAGAAAAACAAAGAAAACGCAAAATATGCAGAAAAATTGGCAATAGCCTAGTGACTGAAGTGCGGCCGCATAGTGAAAGGTGACTTGGACTTTGTGGGTTGAAGAAAATTTGTAGTTAATTGTGGCACGAGTGCAGTCGATAAACTAGATTGGCCAGTGAGCGGCAATAAGCGTGTGGAGTTAAAGAAAGTGCCAAGCAAAAGAGCAGACGAAGGGAAAATTAGTGTGCTGCAAATATTGGATTTATGCGAGTGGAAACTATAATTGAGCTACAGTTACAAAGTGCAAGGTTCGGTACGGAAGTTCAATTATATGGAAATTTTAGGAAAAGGATTTTGAAGTCATAATTTCTTATACCCGGACAAGTTTATATCATCGGACATTGACATTTTGAAAATAGGCGCCTTTCAGTTACTATTTTATTGATTAGTCTTTTTGGCCTTTTTGAACAAGAAACTGCTTATAAAATACTCAAATTACAATAGTGTTAGCAAAAAACTGCACTTACTCTCTTGAATCTAGCAGAACGCCTTCGATTTAAGTGGAAATTTTAAAATTTGCCAATAGCAAATTGGCAACTATTTGATGCACCCAATCACGTAGTGAGTTTCGCGGTCTACTTGCATAAAAATTCTCTATTGTAGGTAACTTAAAACAGATTTAATCACAGAAATATATGGCAGAATAGAAGGCATAGTTATGCAAATTCACTTTGTATCACCTTTCTTGATTAAATCGTAGTAAATAACGGATATTGCCCGATGCAATCACCATACCAATATCATTAATAGAAGAAGGTTATCGAAGACCAAGTTTGCTAAACGAAAAATTATAAAATATATCATTCATTATTATTATTGAATTTCCAGAGGTTCCACAGACTGCAAAAATCACTGGTTGTTCATAAACTTATTTAATTTTTTTTTTTTTTGGAAATTGATAACAAATTAAAAAAAAAAAATTATGACATATTTGCCTTACTTTGTAATCGGGCAACCAGATAAGGTACATATGGTTACGTACGTTTAGATTATTCCCGCATTCCCTACAATTCTGTGCCAATAGAGATTTGATTTCGTAGGCAGAGATTGTTTTAAGTGGCAGTTTACTATCGCTAAGTATGGTTATACGTTCGTTGCGGTTTATTTATGAGGTTTATCTCTACGCAACGACTTATGCTAAGGACCTCTGCTTGATATATGCTCAAACAACTTCTCATAGGTATGTATAGTTTGATATGTGGTCCTGTGACTACAGCACCAATTCCCTCCGACTTTTTCGAGCCGTCAGTGTAGCAACTGATTGTCGTTACTATCCCTAAGCGGTAGCGTGAGTGTGGAATCATTCCAAGCAGCCTCCTTACTGCTAAGGGTAACCTTGAACTTCTTGCTGAAGTTTACTCAGTTGGTAATGCTGTCTCTTGGAAGAAGAGCCAATGGTATTGCTATATGTTGGGATGAGATTACTTCACCTTTGACCTGCCTTAACCTGCTGTTATTTGAAGCAGTGTGTGTTTGGCTATCCGACCATATTACTAGGTGATGTGGTGTGAGCTCAAACATGACTTCAAGTCGTGCCGACAAGTAGTTGTATGCAAGACGTTGCAGCTTCGATAGCTGAAACTCTACCGAAGTCTGCGATGCTTTTGAGGTCACCGCCCCATACATGATAGTCGGTCGAGCGATCCTGATATACAACCATTTGACAATCAGTGACTTGCAGCCTCTGGATTTGCCAGTTAATCGATTCAAACCATTAGTGTCACACAAATCATACGTAATTTTTGGTAATTCCAAGCTAACGGATTGGGAAATTTCATAAAGAAGTATTTTTACCTTTTCATTCTATAATATCACTTATACACCCTAAAACAATCCAGTATATTAATGAAACATATTTGAAATTAATAGGTATATTTCTATGAAAAGCTACTGTCTTATTAAACTTTACTCGAACTGTCAAAAAAAAAAAAAAAACTACATTGTAACATATTTGAATAAAAATCTCTACATGGCCTTTTTTAACCTCCATTATTTAATTGTTTGTGTCTATAAAAAATTCTAGAAAAATTTATGGCATAATTTATTTACATATGTAAATAAGTTGCAGAATTTATAATTGCAATAACCATAATCCTAACCTATAACTCTGATTAAACATGAAAACAAAAATTCGCTATTCTACCGAAACCATCCGGCGACTTAAAACTGCACGAAAATTTGCGCGACTCAATAGAGCATAGTCTGCGGCTGCCTCTACCTTTACCACTGTGAGATTTTCAACCAAAAATATATCGAATAACTGCGCATCAGTAGACTGAATGCCTTGCGCAAGTTAGAGCTTGAATGAAAGCAGAAAAAGCGAATGCAACTGCGACGAAAACCAATTTGAAGTTATATATATATAAAAAAGAAATGAATGGCTTGTCTGTATATTTGTGAGTTCTTATTCAAGCGAAGTGCCACTAAACCGCGCTTGCCAGGTTCGGCAATAAAAACTGCACCATAAAACGGCATAAAATTGGTGGCTGTTAAAGGATATTGAAAAAAATGCATACAAAAAATAAAAATTAACGGAGCAGATATCAAAAATAAAACTAGTAAAATATAAGCTCGAGCCAAAATGCGCTAGAAACAATTTTCAGAATGAATGACGGTGGCAAAACGACTTTAGCAATGTCGAAATGGAATTTTGTGACTGAGAATAAGAACAAAACAGTAAACAAAAAAAAAAAAAAAAAAAAGAACCGAAAACGATATCGCACAATTTCATAGCTTTAGTATAGATTTTCGTGTGGTGATCGTCAACTAGTAGACTGTGGCAGCCGACTAGCAGAAGTGAGCGTAAATTGACGGCGGTTGATTTTCATGAAGGCAATTTGGATTGGTAGGCATTTTCTAATAGTTACACATTTGAGAAGGAATGCAGAGCAATAAAAAAATCAAATTATTGCTGATGTGAGAAACATACTTACTAATCAAAAATATTACATATCGCAATTTTTTAGCGGATCAGTTCAAATAATTAATCTCATACAAACGAAGCCTGTGTTTTTTTTTTGTTTGTTTGAAGAAAAGAAACTACATCGGAATATTTTCGTGCGACGGCAATGAACTATCTCGATTATTTTTTTTTTTTAATTTTAAAACAGCAAAGTTTGACGACCTGCCACTTGGTCTGAGTGTGCCCGTGTGTAGACCCGAACTAGTTCCTTAGGTTTTGAGTGAGCGCGAAGCTTCGCACAAGCATTTTTCACATCAAGAAGCTTCTCATTTGTCGTAACTGCTTATAGTAGACCACTTTAGCATATAGCTGCCATAAAAACTAACCGGACGAACTCGGGTTCTTCACAAGTTATCTACACGTAATTTGTCGCAAATTATGATTCCAATCATAACTCTAATTTTTCAAAAAATTGGTCAGATCGAACAACTATAGCACATACCTGCTATACAAACTAACCGATCGATCTCGGGTCCTTGACAAGATATCTACACGCAATTTAGCACAAATTGTAATCCCGAGCATAACTGTAATTTCCCAAAAAATAGTTTATATCAGACAAGTATAGCATATACCTGCATACAAACTAACCGAACGAACTCAAGTTTTTGACAAGTTATCTACACGAAATTTGACCCATGTTATAATCTCATAGCATAATTGCGATTTCCGAACAAATTGTAAAGATCACACAACTATACCATATACCTGCCATGCAAACTGACCGATCGGAATCAAGCCCTTGTATGGAAATTTTTCTGTTTATCAAAGTGTCATCACGAAATTTGGCACAGATTAACACAATAATATTACCAGGCAGATTGTTCAGATCGCGCCATTATAGATCACAGCTGCCATACAAATAGGGCCGACCAAAATCAATTTCTTCTTTAGAATCTTTTTAATTTGTAGAGAGTATTTTTTTTTTTAATTTTAAATAATGAACACTGTGTGATTTGATACTTCAAAAATAGAAAAAAGTAGTTCATTACATCCTCTATCCTCCACTTATCAAATTTTTGCACACCCTGAACATTTTTTTATTTTTATCATATATGTATATCGGTAATTATGTGAGCCTTTTTAAGGAACTTTATTGGAAATTGATAAAAAAAAGTTAAAATATTCTCAACATTCCACATATAGTATATTGAAATTTCAGGATGATTTTAAAGATTTTCAATTTTATCTAATAAAAATTTTTTCTGAGCAGTTTTGTTAATTCAACGATATATGGTTGTCAAAAAAGTCTTGCGGAATTTCTTGCCGTATTTTTTTTGAATTTTCAATTGTTCATAAAATTTTTTTTGATGACTCATGACCAGCTCTTGACCCATGCTACGGCTGCTACTATGTATGCCGGTCTCTTTCGACCAATTCAGCGATTTTATCGCAATTTTCGACGACAGGCCTTCCGGAGTTTGGCGCATCTTCGACCACCTCTACACCGGAACGAAAACGTTGAAACCATCGTTGTGCGGTGGAAACGGAGACTGTATCGGGTCCATAAACTGCACAAATTTTATTGGCGGCTTGAGATGCATTTTTGCCTTTATCGTAGTAGTACTGTAAAATATGCCGCATTTTCTCTTTATTTTGCTCCATGTTTGCAACGCTATAACTCACGAATGACTTAAGAGAAACGACAATAAATCAATCACGTATTAGCGCATGAAATGAGCTTTCCAAGAAGGTACAGCATGATCTGATGCGACGAATAAAACAAGAACTACGCGCTCTCAGCGCCAACTAGCGAAAATACCGCAAGACTTTTTTGACAAAGGTTGGCTGATCAAAATTTTGAGCGAATTATACATCCGAACTGATCACTTTCTTCAAGGTTTTTTTTGGATTTTCGCAACTTCTCGATAAAAGTGAGGTTATGTTAGCTTTGAACAGTTTTAACCAGGATTTCCAGGGATACAAAGTTTTTAGTTTTAGATTGCAAATCTCTTTATATAAAAGTATTTTAACAAAATTTTATAAGAATACCAGTTTTTTCCATATATAGCCTACAAAGAGCCCTTCCAGGTTCCGCATATAAAACCTAACCATGAAATTTCAGCTCAATAATATTGAAGCGAGCCATCACAAGCACCGTTAAACACATTTATTCAAGCTAACTATTTCATTTGCGTAAAGAGCTTTGCTATTTGCTTCATTACATAGATTATTGTGTAATTGCATGCCACAAAAGTGTGTGTGTGTGCCACAAAATAGGACAATAGCGGCATTGTTGACATTGTTGACATTTAGGCGCCCGCACCGAAGAGTGATTATCCAGTAAAATAAATAAAAACACAAACGAGAGTAAAACAACAAAGCAGCAACAAATTACGGGCGTGTTGCAACACCTCACATGCACACACGCACACATCAGCAATGAGATAAATTTACTTTTATTTGTTTGTTTAAGAGTTGCCTCTGCGCGCTCTACAAAGCGCTGCTGACGGCGACGCTTAGCTGTTTGTTTGTTTATTGGTGTTGGTGTTAAGTGCAACTGCCGCATTTGCGACGCACAACCGGCTGGTGGCAAAATTGAGCATTGCAAGTGAACAGTTAGTTGTAAATGCAGACATGCATGCATATATTTATACATTTTTGTGTGTTTTTTTTTTTTTTTTTTTTTTTTTTTTTTTTTTTTTTTTTTTTTTTTTTTTTTTTTTTTTTTTTTTTTTTTTTNATATATTAAAT
This sequence comes from Bactrocera latifrons, assembly GCF_001853355.1. NCBI lineage: Eukaryota > Metazoa > Arthropoda > Insecta > Diptera > Tephritidae > Bactrocera > Bactrocera latifrons. Next base: position 1,105,417 of record NW_017535407.1, read on the forward strand.
GTTAGTGGTTGTATGAAGTCGCGTGCCGGCATGACAGCTGCTTTTCAAGTTGAAAATTTTCTCTTTTCTGTTTTTCTCTTCTCTGGCACTTTTGCGGTGTCGGCAAGTTTTGGTGACTTTGGTCGTTTCAAGAAGCGCATGCAACAACAGCAGAAACAATAAGCGGCATAATTGTTACAGAAGCCTACCCATAGTAGGAAATATACATATGTATATATATATACATATGTAGATATGTGAAAACTTAGCTTAGGTAACTTTCTCAAGTCGAATTGCAAGCAAGCAAAAAATTGCAAACAAAAAAATAAATAAAGTAAAAAAAATTAGAAAAAAATTTAAATAAAACACCGACACAACTTGGCTTTGAACTTCACTTTAATAAACTCCACACATATTCATACATATATACGACATACACACATATTTTGCGCCATATACTTCGCTTGGTTAAGTGGTTAGTTGCCATTGACTTCATATGCCACCACTGTGCCCGCCCAAGTAGCATGTGCATAGTTAACGGTTTGTACCGGCATTTGCTTAGTTGCAACTTTTTCAAGGTACACACGTGAATATCTACACACATACATACGTATTTAAAAGCTGTAGCGCAAACTTTGGTGTGACTGGTTGTGCCATGCAACTGAACTGCGCTACTTACCACACTTCATAAGCACATACTTACAGCTATAAATATAAGCATATATTTGTAGGTATGTACGCCTGTGTATTGCAAGCAGTTTATTTTGCTATGAACGTGAAAGTGCAGACCTGTTTTATATTTCCTTTCCACCTCCAGCTGTTATTTCAGTTTTTTGCTTGCAACATCCACCAGCATTGCGTAATATACGTGCTGCAAGCAAGCGAAAATTGCGTAACGCTTGCCGGTTGCATTTCTTATTGCGGTTGCCGTTATATGTTATATGTGTATGGCGCACAGCTGTTGGCGCCATGCGGATGTGCGCAGGCGTATACACTATGTCAAGCTGCTGCAGCGGAAGTTTATATGGGTAACAGTGGCACGTTGAGCGTAAGAAGAAAGTTGCGGAAAATTTATGGATTTTAGTTAGGAAAAATAAGAGAAAGAAAACAAAAATATGTTATGAAATAATATTAGCGGAAAATGAACCGGATTAGATTAATGTAAATTATTTTAAAAAATTAAAGAAATTTTGGGGAAATGAAAGTTGTATGCAACTGGACGACGGTCTTGTGATTTTGAATACTAAAAATAAAAGAAAAACATTATTTTTGAAATTTATGGAAAAATAAAAATAAATTATTTCACTTTACATGATATCTTTTTCCTTACTGTATTCTTTCTAGCAATTTTTGAAATTTATTCTTTAGATGTGTATAAGAGACCGCACACACACACACACATGTATAAAAGTAATAAATGCACGTGTGTTTTCTGGTGACATTTCCTAAGCGTTTTTATTTGATTTTGTTGCTATTTGTTGTTGTTTTTCTTTTATACGTTTCTGTTACTTATTGTTGTTGTATTTGTTGTGTTATCGTTTTTGTTGTTATTCTTGATGCTGCCGTTTATTTTTATTTTAATGCTTAGTTTTTGTTGTTGTTGTTTTTGTTTTCAGTTTTTTGATTGTTGTATTGTGCTATTTTATTGTTGTTGTTTTTATTTTTATATTAATATTTTACTTTTGTTGCTTTTGTTTTGTTTCCAGTTGTTTTTGCTTTTGTCTTTACTTATTGTTGTTGTCTTGTTATTCCTCATTGTTTTTTGTTGGAGTTGTTGTTGGTGCTGGTGTCTGTTTTGGAATGCATTGTTGCGTGTGCGGTGAAAGCAAACAAATCTGGCCTAAATGCAGAAACGCATTCGTATGCAGTAAAACAAATGAAAAAGTTAAAACAACAACAACAACACAAACAAAAGAAAACAACACTTATAAAAGCGCGCAATCAAGCAAATGTGGCTATTTGCGTGCTCAAACTAAATGGATCGTACTCTGTAAAGCACTGGAAAAAATATGTAATATATAGATACTTATATACAGTTATATGTACATCTACATAAATACCGTTATATGCCATGCATATAAACATGTATTTGTTTTTTCACGCTCTATGTATTATGCAACGCTTTCGCTGTCTCCAAGTTGCCCAACGGCATTCAGTGTACAACTACAGCAACAACAACAAAGAAAAATGTAACAGCACAAATAACGGTTACAAGATATTACACCACGATAGCTTCGCCGCAACATCTTCGATACAGCCGTTAATAGTTATGCGGTTAATGAGCAAATATGTAAACACTAAGAGATAGATTTTCACTTTTTCCACCGTTTGTCCTAATATTTGTTGTCATTTTCATTTAATTTGTTATGTGTTCGTGCAACATTATAGGCATGTGTCAATTTTATAGTTTGTGGCATCTCAAGATCTAGGAAATTAAGTAATGTGGTGCATATCTGGGTATGTTGCAAGAAAAATATGTCATTAGGTATCATTTCATAACCGACAACATATCGTTTTTGTAAATAGAAAGTGTATAAAGAGTTGGATAATAACTTACATTCACTGATAGTATCTAAGATGGTATTTATAACATTTTACTCTCAACACGAGATAAACAAATTTCAGTTAGAAATTTATATAAAACCAACTCGGTCGCAGATGTATTCCTTGAAGGGTTCTATTGAATAGCTTTCAAACAGGTTAATGCTTCATATTTTCATCTTTAACATCCTTCACCTCACCTGTTTAAAGACTGCAAAGACCTCAAAGGCCAGATTTGAAAGGACAGTAGTAAGCCTCTCTTGCTGAATGTAATAACGATTCAGACTAATCGTGTTCAGATTGTTTAATATCGCCTTACCGCCTTCCTAAGAATGTGGTTTTTTTACACTGTGAATAAATTAACGATTCTCTGGGCCGACATAATGTATATCACACTTATAAGACTCTGAGGTAAAGGTATATCGTTAGCAATTATCCCTCTGAACAGCGAGAAACAGCAAAGCGGCGGCAACTGATAGATTGCCGGCCAAGTTATTCAAATACGGCGGCGAAGAACTGATAAGGAACATGCATCAACTTCCTGGTAGACTATGTTATATTTATATATTTAAGTGTGCCCTGCCCAATTCAACCAAGATCTAGGTGATTGATATTCTCAATTTCTTACCCTGACTTTGCTTAGTAAGAACACAATTTTATTTTCACTAACAGTTTAGAAATTTCTAATCAAAAATTGCACAAAAATAACTCTCAAAAAAAAATATATATATTATTCACGCAGCAGATGCCTCTTCTCTTAAACACGCTTCACTTTCCGCGTTTAACGTGTAACTTCCGTTTTCGTTAAAAGCAAACAGTTTTGGCGCTAATAGCTATAGCTACGGCATTACCTCAAGCGAATGGCATTGAAAGCAAAGTGAAGAAATCAAAGCAAAGTAGACACAAAAACACACGAAAAACGGTAGCAAGTTGGCTAATTGTGTATTATGTGCATACATTAAGTATTGTGTATTAAATTTAGCATAAATAATGTTAGTGTCTAGCGAAGAGCTCCAGCTGAGTTACGCATGTGTGAAATGAAAACGAAAGCTATTGCGCCACACCAGTGAAAGATATTGTTGAACAAAATAGAGAAAAAGCAAAGCAAAAAATTTTATAGGAAATGAGAAAGAGGAAGAAAGTAAAAAGTGATTGTTAAAAACATAAGTGCTATAAATTATATATATAAGTAGTTATGTATTGTAGGTATATATGGACGAAAGCAGTGAAATTGTGAAGACGCTCAGGTTGCAAATTAGCATGCAATTTGCATATTTCTGCTTTTCTGAAAGCAGTATTAATTGCCAGCGCTATTATTTTATTAATTTACGCTCAAGTGGTTGGGGTTTGGGGTTTTCTATATGAAATTTTGCTTTACCTTTAATATATCGACATGCCTTGCGATTGTGTGAAACTACAAATGTTGTGTACGAGGTAGATCTTGCACTGATCCGTAAAGAAAATTATATATGTATTAGTTTAAAATAAAAAGTACACAATTAGATTAACTATTAATTCTCAAAGCCCTATATCTAACTACATATATAGCAAAAACAATCAAAAACAAGAAAAAATGTTAACTTCGGTAAGCTAAATACCCTTCACAGGCGCATTTTTGTTAGTAACTATATGTCCAGTTTGTATGGCAGCTATATGCTATAGTGAGCCGATTTGAACAATTTCTTCGTAGATTACATTGTTGTCTCAGAAAATAATATATACCAAATTTCGTGAATATATCTCGTCAAATATGAAATTTTCCATACCAGCAATTGGCTCCGATCGTTCAGTTTGTATGGCAGCTATATGTTATAGTGGTCCGATATCGGCTGTTCTGACAAATGAGCAGCTTCTTAAAGAAAAAATTACGTTTGCAAAATTGTCAAAACGATATCTCAAAAACTGAGGGACCAATTCATATATATGCAGACAAACAAACGGCCAGACAGACAGACATGGCTAAATCGACTCAGCTCGACATACTGATCA
>NW_017535407.1:1109954-1127542 GCF_001853355.1 Bactrocera latifrons
AAGCCGAAGTTGCAATAAAAAGTTAAAAATAAATAAACTTATGTTTTTGTAAACTTTATTTTTAATATTTTAATTTTTGAATTAAATTACAAAAAACGCCACTTAAAACTATTCCCGTTCATATTATATATAATGAAAAATTGTATAAGAAATTGCAATCCAGACTGAGTATATTTTAAGATTTTAATTTTGTAGAGTTGCCATCCGATAAAAATGCAATTTGTTAAAAAAAAAATTATTGTTTGCCTAATGTTCAAAATATAATTGAATTTTATAGAAAAAAGTATTGAAACTATGTCAAAAGATAAGCAGTGTTGCCACCTTGATTAAATTTTCAAATTAATATTAAGGTAAAAAATAGCCAGTAAAATAATGAGTGAGTAATAAAAATACTTGCATTCGTAAATATTTGCATCTGTAATTATTTGTTTTTTTAATTACTCATAATATGGATGTATTTTTATGTTGATACCACTGTGCTGCAACCATTGCCAATAGATTTGGAATACAAAAAAATAATAACTTTTTTTTTTTAATTTCCAATTGAATTTAATATTGATTCACAAACATTAGCAAATATAAAGGACTAAAATAAACACCGCTATCATCATTCATATTCATAAAAAAATTCAAATATTAGCATAATTGAAAACTGTCAGCTTAAATACAAGAAAAAATACAGCAAATGTCACCATTAAATTTTGCTAAATTAATCTAAAAATTATGCAAGCACGCCCACGAACAGTCACTCACTTAAAAATCGGCAATCAATCAAAGCGCAAAACATTCAAAACAAACTTTCATAAACACGCACACATTTGCATATATAACTGTAAATGTATGTGACATGGCTGGCAGACATAAATCAGTGTCACTGAAATGCATTTAATTTGGGAAATTTCTGCGCTAAATAACTACACATTCTTACTTATCAACTTGTGCGCATAATTTATGAAACAGCGGAGAATTTGTTATCAGCGAAACTGACAGCGATTTTGTCATGGACACATTTTACAGCAAATTTCGGGGCGACCACGCCCGCCAAACAGATATGCGGATATGCAAATTCAGAAAGATACTTAAATGCATGGAGATGTTAAGAGATAATTAATGTGATTCAAATGGGTGGACAATATACAAATTAATTTTATTTTACGGTTTTTCGGTTTTGTGAAGTTTTTGCAAAAATTGATTTTGGTATAACTCTCAGAAGTTGGAAAAAAAATTTTACTCAAAATATACCAGTTTTATATTTTTCAATAGCCTGTATTATATAATTACGTAGAGCGAAATGCTCCAATTACACAAAAATCACTACGTTTGAGTGCATAGAAAACGTTCTTGAATTTGGGTCCACAAGAAGTTGAGGTTAGTTAAATAACAAGTAAGTTAACTGAAAGTAAATATGTTAGAAATTTATTATGCCTTCTAATATTCTGATACTCACCAAAATTATGTAAGTTCTAAAAGTCTGTTACGAGTTCAAAGCTGAAAGCGTTGTTGGCGTGAAAAAAAAATAATTCTATAAGTATGCCTTTAAGGAAACTAAGAAAAAACTCATATACTCGTACACTACCTAAGATATAAAAAACATGAGTATAAAAAATTGCCCATTATATTTGTGAATATATCGTTACCTAAAATGCAAAACAGCGTATCAATAAAAAAAAAAATTTAAATGTCTGTCAGATAACCTATAAATAACCATTGTATAACCAATATATAACCGTTTTATAACCAAACCTCAAATTTTGTATCATCAAAAAAAAATTATAATCGCTTTTGGATGCATTAACCAATACATAACTATTTTGTAACCAATATATAACCGTTTGATAACCAAACCGCAAATATTGTTTCAATTTGAGTGTTTTCTACTCGTATAATATCGTTTTTCCTAATCCTTGTAAACTTATGAAAAATGATTTTACGTTTTTTTGCCATTGAGATGGCGATATGCGGAATTAGAACTGATTTTCATACCATGATCGGCCGGTTTCGTACTTTTCTTGGATTATCATTATTTCTCGAGCCGGCTTTTAAGGTCAATATCAAAGTTAAACTTTTTATTTATGATTTATTCCTTTTCCCATGTCGCTTTATCTTACATTCTTTGCATTGTCCTCGGAGTGGTCGTGTGAATTTGCTGAATAGCCAGGAGTTACACGAGGGTAAATCAAGCGATTGCGATCAACAAAATTTTTTACAAGAGAGCTACCGATCGAATTCCTTTAAATAAGTTCGACTTTCAAATTTGACAGTCTGATTTGTTATTCCATAGATCTGTGATGATCTCTCAAGATTCCGGAATACATCAAGGTTTACTAAGCAGAAGACTTTAATGTTAGGAAATCTGCTGAGTTAGCTAATAAAAGATTAGAGGCAGTAAGTATAGTAATTTTCAAAAGGGTTGACAGATGGATCAGAATGAGATATAGTGCATTAATGTCCAACAAGCAATCTTTCTACTCACACGATCGCGAAAATATTGCATTGCATTGAATATTGCCCTAGTCAAAGGCCATAATTTATTGACATAACCTTAATACATGTGGAAAATGCAAGAAACTAGGTATCAGAGACACGCTGGAACATCGACTTCAGCCTTAACTAGAACTCTACTATCTAAACACTGATATCTATCTAGGAGTTTCGCAGTTGGATGAAGTCAGATGGTATTAATAATGAACCTCTGTCTAACATTACAAAAGGCCTTAAGTCTGTTTATGACGTCGCAGCTAGCCAGTGTAAGTTAACCTAATTTAACCTAACCAAATCTTCATTTTCATTTTATTTGGCATATGTTTTAGTGCATTGCGTTGTGCCTACAATTTTGTCTGAGGTCACCGTGGGTATCTATAACTGTCTCTAAATGGATTGTTCGAAATAATTGACAACCTTGAGATAAACATGCAATTTTATCTTCATTTTAATCATAATAATTACCAGCTTTCAAAACTTCATTACACAAAAAATCTAACGAATAAATGTGTGTATGTATGTGGGCTCTCTAAATATACTTGCGTGCGTGCCACAGATCGGTGCGCTTTGTATTTGCATAATTCACCTTTTATTTATTGCCTCTAAACGTACACTAATGCGACCGCAGCGCCAACAGATTTCAATGCCAAACTCTGCTTACTTACACACATATGTATGGTTGTGTTCGTGTGTGCGCTTGCTTGCGAAATTAGAGGTAAACAAGCAGTTGCCAGCAGCTTTTAGTGCAAATAGCTTTACAACCTTGAACTGCGTGTGACACACTTTGCTGGACGGTACAACAGTTTAGCTGGCCAGCAGTTGGTTTTTGTTAACAGCCGAAGTAAATTTCACATACACTTCTATTTGTGTGTATGTAGGTATATTTGAGTGTTGAGCAGAATCTGCATTGCAAGCCTGCGTTTACATTTGGGCCACATCCATTTAACAGTTTATACACACAGTTGAGCATTGGAGCACTTGGCTTGGTCAAGTTGGTGTACTGATTGCAACGCGAGCGCATATACATACAGTAATATATACATATGTATATGACTACGTATATACTATGTAAAAATATGTTGCATGGGTGTATGATTATTTGCGTATGTTGGCCGTTTTCTAACAAGCAAGCTATTGCCTGAGTTTCAGAGAACTGATGCAAAAAACAACAACAACGACAACAAAACATATTACAACAACATTTCAAAAACAAAAAGAACGAATAACATTACAACACCATTTCAACTACAACATCCATAACCAAAAATTACAACAATATTTCAACCATTACAATACTATCCCATTACAACAACACTAAAAAATGTTTAACAAGAACATTTCAAATATTACAACAACTACAACATCTCTACAACATCTAAATTATAGCGAAAAAAACAATTGCACAACAACACTTCTACCACCACAGCAAGTAAATTACAACACATTTCATCTACAATAACAATAACAAAAAATTACAAGTTTAGTCTAAGACAGCAACAAAACACATTACAAAAACACTTCATCTAAACACGCATTACAACTAAAACTTTTCTACAACAACAACAAAATTTCACAACAACAACAACTTTCAGCATTTCATCTACAACAGAAATAAATACACATTACAACAACATTTTAGCAACAACAACAAGCATTAACCTACCAACTAAAAGCACTTGGCAATGATGTTTAAGAACAATCGATGGCATTTGTTTGCCAGCGTTACTCATTCAATTAGAGTCACCTCGAAAATAAACAAATATTTACATATGTACACATACAAAGCCATATGTTTTACGACTTTGGAAATGCGCGCGTAGAAACCAAGTGGAAATGAGTACAAGCTCATTCATGCATATTTAAAGATAATTACATGCAATTAGCTTCACATTTGCATTAGCTTACTGTAAACAGTGGCAGCCCTGAACTACTCGCAAGTGATGCCAGTGAACCCGCTGAGGGGAGGTACGTAAATAATTCATTACAAAAGCTGAAAAGATTATGTAAACTTAAAAATTGCTAAAAAATATAATTGAAAGCTTGGCATTGTTCAACTGATTTTAAGAGAATATTGAATTTTTGTGAAGAAGTTTTAATTCTTTTAATATTATTATTATTTTTTATTTTTTTTTATTTATTATTATTATTTTTTTTTTTTTTGCACTATAGAATAGCTAAGATTCCAGCAAACCTAATTATTGGAGCGATGTCCAATTCGATTTGAGGTGTTATATCCAAAAGCATCGATTTCTAGTACTGACACCACCTCTGATTTCCTTTCCTTCGCTTTAAAATAAACTCACATTAGAACGAGCTGGCAGTCCGCTATTTTCGCATATGCCAATTAGTTGTCTTAACTCACATATGCCCATACATGTATATGTATGTATGTTGTGGTAAGAATTCATATATAGCAGTGCGAAGTGGATGATAACTCATGGCCGAATTCACTGAAACAAAGCATTCCATAAAAGCAGAATCAACAGCATTGTTCTGGACTTTCAGCTTAAACTGTTATCTGCCGAGAACCATGCTCAATGATTCACACAAACATTTTTATAGAATTATCGCGTTCAGATATTGTGTTTCCTGAGAAAGTTTACGGTTAAGCAAGAATAGAACATTTTAAAAGTTTTATTATGATTTTTAGGCTTTCTAAAATTTTAAGACGTTAAAAATACTGCAAAACGCTGGAATGCTTGAAATGCGTTTGAAAAATTTAAGTTAGCTTTGAAGGGTACTCAGTCAATGTAGTAGTATATTATAATATATATATGGAATAAACTCTTTCCTCGAAAACCATCACCACGGCATATTTTGATAGGAGCAAAATACTTCCGAGAACAGTAAATCTTTCGAGAACAATGTTTTAGTTTCAGTTATGAAAAGTTGGAAACTGGTTATCAAAAAAGTCGTGCTTTATTTTTGCGGTATTTTTTTATTGAATTGTTAATTGTTCATAAAATTTTTTTTGACGACTTATGCCCAGCTCTTAATCGATGCTACGGCTGCTACTATGCCAGTCTCTTTCGACCAATTCAGCGATTTTATCGCAATTTTCGACGACAGGCCTTCCGGAGCGTGGCGCATCTTCGACCAGCTCTACATCAGAACGAAAACGTTGAAACCATCGTTATGCGGTGGAAATGGAAACTGTATCGGGTCCATAAACTGCATAAATTTTTTTGGTGGCTTGAGATGCATTTTTGCCTTCATCGTAGTAGTAGCGTAAAATATGCCGTATTTTCTCTTCATTTTGCTCCATGTTTGCGACGCTATAACTCACGAACGACTTAAGAGAAACGACAATCAATCAAACACGTGTTAGCGCTTGAAATTAGCTTTCCAAAAAGGTATAGCATGACCCGATGCGACAAATAAAACTAGATCTACGCGCTCTCAGCGCCAACTAGCGAAAATACCGCAAGACTTTTTTGACAAACTATCATAGAAACATGCTTCTGTAAATATCGTTTTAATCAAAAGAGCGAAGAAGAATACAACATTGTTGCAGTAATCTGAAAATGGTAAAACACTATCCCACTATTGAGTTTTTGTAGCATAAAAACGAGAAGATAGACATCATTTAATTAACTAGAAATAGCTACCATATGGGTACTCCAGAACTTCTAGATAAAATGTCAGGAACGGTTTTGAGTATGTCAAAAATATGTTGACGAATTAGACTTTAGTGTGTTATATTCCAGCTATGCATTCTTTCAATAGATCCAGCAACCACCACAAACCTTGGAGATCAAAAAATACTATACAAAGTCATCAGTAAGGATCGTTGCTTTTTGGAATAGTTTTAAGCGAGTATTAGTTACCTTAATGATATCTGAAATAAAGTTAGTTTGGGTTGGGTTTCAGAGGTCATCTCAGCCATTGAATTCTGGGCTGCAGTTTATACCTTAGTAAAGTTAATCTATGGATAAAGTACGTTATGTATAGACAAAGCGCTTTAAACCCAAAACTATTCTGTTTAAGGGACTATACCGATTTCAGATAAATCAGCCAATTCGCTGGCAGTATAATATCCCAAATGTTTCAACTTCAATCTCGCGGTTGCTGGAGAAAAATATAGCTAAGAGGCCAGTAAACTTTTCTAAAGAAGATATCAGCACATTTATTGTATTTTCTCGCTTGGTTTAAGATATATATTGAACCAGAATAACAAAAAAATATTTTATCCCAAGCTGCCAGTTATTAGGGTACTTAACGGGTTTCAAAAGTAAATATTTTTTATTATCCTATTAAATTCTACAATACCTCTAGAATATTATTCTAAATTTTCATGTTGATACGAATAATAGTTTCGAAGATATAGCTTTAAGAACATGTGCACTGGCGTTTTTCTCGAAATTGTGTTTTTGAAGTCGGTTGGCAAGATTTCTCGAGAACTACTCAACCGATCTTTATGAAAATTTAAGCAAGTCTTTGAGATACAATTTATAAAGACCCAAATGATTTTATATCGATTACAACTATCTCAAAAAAATGCCGCGATGTTTTTTTTTTTTTTGTCAAAATGTCTGCCAAAAATCCAATTTTCAATTTTTTTCTTTGACAAAGTTCTTGGTTAAGGCTGTAACACGTATTATTTTCACATTAGGTGATCCTCAAAAGTTGTTAAAAAATGCTGGTTGGTAGAATAGAAAAACGTTGTGAAACAATTCGATGAAGGACATAGAGAAGCAAACGGTACATACTCGAGATATGTAAGCTAATACGCCTTCAGGTGCATTTATAACCATATATCGTATCTCGAAAACATATGCTGAGAACATCATTTGAAACATTCTGTAACACCTCAACACCTCCAAATAGTGCAACACAACATTTCATTTGCGAGCGAGCACAACTAATCCGCACATATATGCATGTTTGCAGGTATTGGTAAGCTACTACGAAGCAATTTGCAGTTATCCAGAAAGCCGGCAAGACGAGTCGAATTGACTCAACTCGACGCTAAGCCGCTTAAGGCAAAGCGAATGCTCAAATAATGAAGGCAAGCGAATAACAAGTGAAACAGATATATGTGGGGAGAGCGGGTAAGTGCGAGGGGAGTGGGCAGATCGGAGAGCGGTACAAAAGAATAGCCGGTGACGGGGTAATGTTTGGTATAAGCGCATTTTTATCCTGTAAATTTCGCATGATGCTAGCAACGTTTATAGCAATTTATTTCATTTTCGCTTTCTTCTTTCAGCCAAATTCGGGCATTTGCAGCTATTGTGGGGCCGCTACTTGCTTGGACTTAGTTTTTTTGTTTTGTGTTGCCAGTTAATCGCCTTTAAAATTCATGGTACATTTTTAAGTCATTTAAGCGCAGGTTTTGTATTTAGTTGCTCTGTTAGATGAATTTTGTTCGATTTGTCTTCTGCTATTTTGGAAGATATTTTCTGTACTTTTTGGTTGTTATGTTGAGTGCGTTCGCTTCATTTTTGTTTTTCTCTTGAACTTGTCTTCAATTATCAAACACCTGGAAGGATTCTCCATAAAATATATGTAATAATGATCAGCATGAAGAACTAAGTCAATTTAGTCATGTCTATCTGTCATTTCATTTCAATAAACGCGAACCTGTCCCTTAGTTTTGGAGCTATCGATCTGAACTTTTGCACACATACTTTTCTCTTCAAAAAGCTGCTCATTTGTCGGAATGACCTGTATTGGACGACTATAGCATATAGCTGTCATACAAACTGAACGATTAAGATTAAGTCCTTATATAGAAAACCTTTTTATTTAACGAAATATCTTCAAGAAATTTGGAATATTTCATTTTCTAAGGCAACGGCACAATCACCGAAGGTACAATTCCGATCGGACAACTATAGCATATGGCTGCCTTGCAAACTGACGGATGAAAATAATGTCTTTGTATGAAAAAATTTCTTATTTGAAGAGGTATATTAAAGATATTTTACATAGATTATTGTTCAAAGCAAAGGTGCAATATCCGAAAAAATTGTTCAAATTAAATAACTATAGCATATAGCTGTCATACAAACCGATCAATGAAAATTAACTTCTGTCCACCTGTCAAGGGTATTATAGCTTCGTTGCAGCCGAATTAAAACTGTTTGTTGTTGTATGTATTCAGTTAGTTTTTAAACCTATTTCTCCTTCTCTCCCGCTCTCTCTTTCTCTTCCAATTTGATTTCGTGTTTGCCTTGCGGCCGGCAGGAACTTCAGCAATTAAGACTTCGTTCTGGCTTCCTAAGTTGTTTTGTCGTTCAGCGTCTACTGTGGCAAGTTGTACAAGTTTATTTTCTAATTATACTTGTACCCACAAAATGCCATGGAACTTTAAACAAACTCAACTAAGAAAACCGCACAACAACAAAAATGCGAACTTAAGTTAACCAAACAAACCACAAACTCACAACGTTGAAAGTTTGCCGTTATAACGAGTAAATCCTCTACCTGGTTATTTACTTCATGCCACACGCTCTCTTATTTGTGAACATTGTGCCACAGATTGTTTTGCCGTTACACCAGCGTATTCATTCTAATCTTTCGTGGCATCTCGCAACTATACGGTCCATTTGCAGTGAGGGGCGAGCAATTGACGGCAAATTATTGAACGGAACTGTACAAAACGAATGTGTTAAAATAGAAAGGTGCAACTTTAGGACAGTGTATTTGTTTCCATGTGAGAGGTGCTTCCATCCAAGAGGTATTAGTGTCTCTAAAAATACACTAAATTAGCAACAACAAAATTTTAAGCCAAAAATTTCTTGAAGGGCTTCCTTTTGCACCTTTGATACCCGATACTAACACCGGTACTGGTCAATTTACAATCTTTTCTTGCTGCACTTTCTTTCCTTGTTTACACAAAAAGTTTGGCCGGCGTTAAGAAGGAATAGGACTTTTAATGCAGCTCACCACTTTTTGTGTTTTGTCAAATTAAAGGGCTTAGGTGGGAGAGTCATGTGTGACAGGAGGAAGTATGTAAGTAGGAGCTCTAGTGTTGAAGAATTTCAAAGGAGCAGAAGCTGTCAAACATATGTGACAACTTAGAATAACAGCACAGAAGCTAGAATAAAGAAGCTTTTAATTGAACAAAATTGTGTGAGGCGAACAAAAGTGGCAAGGAAGCAAGCGTAAAAGGACGGAATGTATTGAAGAAAGTGTAAAAGTTAAGGATGTCAAATTGTAGGACATATAAGTAATGTAAGTAAGGCTTATTCACACGGTAATCAATGATAATGATTCATATAGAAAATGATAAGAAGCACCAAAAAATAAGTGATTCTAAAAGCAACAACAAAGTGTGCATTCAATAAAGAAGAACGATGTAAATATTTTTCAACATACACCAATAGGGATGACGTGATTTTGACAGGTCGTGGCGGTCATGCTTGTTTATGGATTTGCGTCAAATACTTCATTTTCAGGGTGTTCAGTTACGTTTGCTATTTTAACAGGTACAACGTTTGGAAATTTTTCAAGATTATTACGCAAATTTACGTTTCGGTGGCTACTTTAAGAGGTTTTTGTGCAAAACACGGACGTTTGAGTTGAGGCCCTGTTAAAATTGTCGCTATTGGAGATGAGTCAAATCTTTTTGTAGTGAAGAAAATGCAATTTTATCCTAAAAATTTAGCTCTTAGTGCGGATTGTGGTAACGTGGCTTCATTCGGCCTCATTTTTTTCGAAATGTGGTAAGAAATGCCGTTACTATTATTAGCGAGCGTTATAACACAATCGTGAACGATTTTGTTGCAACGGAATTCGATGAAGTCGGCGACGACGATCTCCATTTTCAACATAACGATGCGCCGCACCGTTCGAGAAACTCGAAGACAAGATTCAGTGCATTATACTCAAAGTTCCACCCAAAATTCTGCACTAGGTCATCGAAAATTAGTGTAAATGATTGAAGATGGGCAAAATGAGTGGAGGTGGCTATTTGCTCAACATTTTTGTCAAATAATAAATGGCACAAAATTATGTAACTGCATAAGAAAAAAAAAAAGAAGCCATGCGTAATTAATACTTAGGTCAATACCTTTTCGATTCTCATTCGGTCGATCGAGGAAATTATATAAACTGTAATAAATATTTTAATGAAGAATGTTGGTTACATACATATATGTACACTGAATTTGTTAGAATTTAACGCTAATACTTATATACACAGTGAGGGATTCTGAGCCAACCCAAATCCCCCAAGTCCCCCCCTCAAGGACTATATGGCTTATTAATAATTTTTTTTCTCTGTGCTCAAAAAAAAAAGGTGACATTTGAATTTAAGCTGCGCGCGTCGAAGGATTTGAAGAATTATTTTTCTTTTTTAGATTGGTAGTACTGTCAGTCACATTTATGTCACAATTTATGGCAAAATATTCATTAGTGTTTGAGATACGTGTCGATTTGTGAGCTGCTAAAAGTGAGTTTTTAATTTTTTGCGAAGTCGAAATTTGTTGAGCAAAGAATTTGCATTCAATTTTGTTCACGGAATCAATTTTCTGCTGCGGATACGTTGAGGATGGTGCAGAAAGCCTTTGGTGATGAGGCTATCTCTAAAAAAAAATGTTTACAAGTGGTATAGTGAGTTCCAAGCCGGCCGTGAAGAGCGTCCAGGGCGACCATCAACCTCAACCGACGAAGCTCATGTTCAAGAAATCAAAGATTTGGTGTTGAAAAACCATCGATTAACAATTAGAGACCTTGCTGATGAAATTGGCATATCGAAAGGCTCAGCCAATACCATTTTGAAGGATGTTTTGGGCCTAAATCGCGTCAAATCTCGACTGGTACTGAAGACATTGAATTTTTTGTAAAAAAGGCGTCGCGTTGAAGTGTGTGAAACGATGCTTTCCGACAACCATCGTGTCATGAAACGCATTGTAGTTGGCGATGAGACTTGGACTGATAATGCGGAAACAGACAATCAATCGAGCGAATATCGTGTCAAAAGAGAGCCGAGACCAAAAAAATCGCATGTTGACTGTTTTCTTCGATTATCGTGGTGTTGTGCATTATGAATTCCTTCCAACCGGTCAAAGGGTCAACAAAGAATATTATTTGAACGTTATGCGTCGTTTTCGTAACGTTATCCGCCTAAAACGGGCGGAATTGTGGAAAGACAATTCTTGGTTTTTACACCACGGTAATGCACCATCCCATACTGCCCTCGTAATTCGTGATCATTTCGCCAAAAACTCAATCCATATCGTTCCGCAACCACTGTATTCACCTGATCTGGCGCCGTGCGACTTCTGACTGTTCACCAAGCTCAAAAGACCGCTCCGGGGACACCGTTTTTATACGATAAAGGAGATTCAAGCCGCAGCGAAGGTGGAACTAAAGGCCATCATGGAAAGTGACTACAACCAGTGTTTCGAAGAATGGAAAATCCGTTGGCATAAGTGCATTGCATCGGGAGGGGATTACTTTGAAGGGGATGAAATTGTTTTGAAAGAATAAATAAAGAATTTTCAAAATAAATACAATGTCTCCTTATTTTTCGGACAAAGCTATATAAATGGAAGTAGTAATTTTTGTTCATTAACATTGAAGAAACAGTTTTACCGATTTTACATTAGTTTTGGTTAGATTAATTCGATAGTCCTTTCATTTTCTTAGACCCAAACAAAAAAATTTTAAATTTTAGATTTTATTCTCTGAAAATAACTGTCAACTGTCAGCTAAACTGAGGGTGTTTAAGGTAGTTGGTAGGTTGGCGCTTTAGTTGTTCTATATATATGGATTTGCCACACATTAAATAAAGTAAAGCTGAATATCTTATAAAATTGGGCTTTACTATTACCAGAATTGGGAACTTGAAATACATACAGCCATGCAAACGTATAGCAGCTATTGTATATGTTGTTGTTGTTTCCCTGAAAAGACTTATCTAGAAACAGGAAAATATGTTAACTTCGGCTCCACCACAATTATAGTTATCTTCACAAGCGTATTTATTATAACATAAAAGGGTATGAATAGATCTTTAAACTAGTTTTGATAAGTCGGTTCGCATGGCAATAATTTCCATCCAGCAATTTCCTCGGAGATTCTAAGACTTCTGGTATATAATTGTAGGACTGCTTTAAGGAATAATTCGTGCTCAATCTTGTGAAGATATCTCGTAAACTAAAAAAAAAAATCCATAAAAGAACTTGATATCGATTGTTCAGTTTGTACGTTAGTTTTAAGCTATAGTTGTTCAATATTGACGGTTCAGACAAATGAGCAGCTCCTTTGAAGAAAAGGACGTGTGGAATATTTTAGGTAAGATATTTCAAAAACTAATTGACTACTTCGCATATATACCGACTCAGCATATCAGACTGATCATTTATAAGTATACATTATAAGGCGTTCGATGTTTTCTTGCGCACATTTTGTAAATTGCATAGGATCAAAAATGATGCAGTGATAAAAAATATCATATTACCTTTGGTATTGTATTTTTTCTTGATTTATTTAATATCGACTTAAGAGTCTATATCTTGATGAGTTATCAAGCAATTATTGTTCTTCTTTCATTTTCTGATATTTACAGGTACTTAGTTTGTGACTTGATTCAGGATGAGTCTCCTGAAACTTTCATTATAAAAATATTTTTTCTTTTTTTATTAAAAATATTTTTAAACTTGGTGTTGTCATTAAACGATCCATCAATTAAAGTATAAATGACAACTATTATTTAGCTTAAAAACGAAAATAAAACTGTCAGAACTCACAGCCCGATCGAGCACGCAGCAACAGCTATTACCACAATAAATTGTACTTCAGTCGAAAATCGACAATCAACTAGCAATAAAAAATACTTACGCACTCATACAAATATATACACAGCCAACAACTTGCAACAGTGCGATAAAATGCGCTGCCACCAAATTGAAATAAATTTCATGTAAAATGGCAATAAATTGTTACTAACCCACTTTGCAGCGGAAAGTTGTTGCGCGCTTTTAGGCGCTGAACAGCAACAATACAAATATTTAAGCGGAAAAACATATAAATGAAAGCAAAACTGCCGATCAAGCGACAGAAAGGATCGTGGTGACATAAAAAGGATAGCGAGACACACACATACATATACACACATACAGAAGAGAGCAAAACTTGCATGCAAACAATTCACTTGAGCGCCAGAAAGAAATTTTAAAATTGAAAAATAACAGACACAGATGTGTGTACAGATATCAATACGCATACTAGTGACGGTATACATATTTTTATATACTATACGTATACATAAATATGTATGTGTGTTATCATCTCTCACTACTCACGCCTGCCGTTTGCTGTTGCAGCGTTTTCAGCGGGAACGTTAAAATAGCCGACAACATTAAGGTTATATTTCTTAATAAATGCGCTTATTGTCAGGCCAACAACAACAACAATAGCAAAAAAAAAATGCGCGTTGCTGCAACATTCGTACAACTAGCAACATAAAACTTTTATTTATGAACTGGCGAAGGGCGCGTGTAGTAACTGTAAACTGACGCTAAGTATAACAGACGTAACAGTAAAAAAAAAAAAAACAGCAACAATAAACACATTTACAGTTGGCGGCGTGTTGCAATGCTGCCAGCGTCCGATATAATTCAATTAAGTAAAACTATGTGAAGACAATAACAACAGCAAAGGCGAAACGTAAAGCTTAAAAATGTGGCCTTAACCCAAAAACAAGAATAACAAGAAAAATTTTGTTTCAAAATGCGCACTTAAAATGGCCGCAAGTTTGGACGTCGCACGAAGCGCTCGTAAATTTCTTAGTTTTAGTGGATTTTATTGCCAGCCGCAAAAGTGAGTACGGCGCCCAAAACTAAATGAAAAAGGGGAAAAGTTTAAATTCGAAAAACACAAAGAAAGTGGTAAATGTTATAAAATAGTGGTAAAATTCACGAATGCATATAGTATCTTGCCACATACGCCAAATCTGGCTCCAATTTTCATTTTATAGACATACAGATTTATGGCAGCTTATGTATTTTGAGAAGGCTATATATTTACAAAATTAATTTTATTGCAGGATATAAAATTATATTTATAAAAAAAAAAATGTTCGTGATTGAAAACTTATAATATTTTAAAGTTAACGATTTTCCTCAAATTGAAAGGCATTTATCCAAGATTTCAACCACAACACTATTTTAAATTCCAACAATTTCTATCACTTCTTAATACATAAAATTAATATCATGGAAGATATCGAAAGAACACATCGCCCAGATCGTTCTCTGAATGTAGAAAGAAGCAGGCGAAAAACAGTCGATTTTGGGGTAGACTTTGGTGCAAGTTCCAAAAAGCCGAATATGTAATGCTCCGAAATTATGGCTGTATTATACTGATCATACCAATTAATTTCAGAGATATCTCATAAAAACCAATTGAATATCTCTTCCTGATATTAATCTACTTTGGTGTTAAAAGTTAATAAACAGGTTCGATACTTTTTCTAGCTCCCTTGCTCGTACACTAACCTATACCCAATTCAGCACGTTCAATTACCAGTTACAGTACCATGCATTCAGCCAATTTGATAATATGAGAAGAGAGCTTCCTTTTAGATAATAAAATGTTACCGTGACAAAAATGGTAGGGGATGGAGTCATGAATAGAAGTTCACGCAAGAGAGGAAAGTTCTCTGAGCGACATTTACTTGGGAGTGGTCGGAAACGATTTTTTTACTCACGTAGTTCACGATTTAGGGCCTTAGAAGTATCTGATCGGTAGCCGGAAAACATCAGTTTAAGGGCGAGCTAAATTGGAAAGGCAAATCATCTCTCTAGAGGGTTTTGCGCTGGGTTTGGCACCCTCCACGTAAAAATCGCCCCAATGAAGAAGAAATAGTAGCATCGAATAAGAGATCCCCATTTTCATGACGAACATGGCAAACATATTAAGAATTACTATTTAAGGGCTGGAATGCCGGTATGACTGCATTTGATATACGCACTAAATTAGAACGGCTGTATAAACTGGCATTAAGCAATATCAAAAGCTCCGTCAGAATCGGGAGGAACCTCTCCGAGCCATTTGATACCAAACGAGGCGATGATATTGATATCATCAACCGCGGATAAGGAAGTGAACCAAATGGGTCTGATGGTGAGCGAGGGCAAGACGAAATATCGCCTGTCATCAAACAAATAGTCGTCGCACTCGCGACTTGGCATTCACATCACTGTTGACAGTCATAGCTTTGAAGTTGTAGATAATTTCGTCTATTTTGGAACCAGCGTAAACACCACCAACAATGTCAGCCTGGAAATCCAACGCAGGATAACTCTTGCCAACAGGTGCTACTTCGGACTGAGTAGGCTGTTGAGAAGTAAAATCCTCTCTCGACGAACAGAGAGCAAACTCTATAAGTCACTCATTATTCCCTTCCTGTTATATGGTGACCAGACGAGTTTTTGAGAGAAAGGTTTTGTTCGATGAGCTGTACGAGTTATACGACGACATCATTGACATAAGTCAGCCAATTAAGATAGAGACTACGCTGGTTAGCTTATGTCGTCCGAATGTACGAAAACACACCAGCTCTGAAAATATTCGACGCAGTATCCGCAGTGCGAAACAGAGGGAGGGTCTCAACTCTATTGGAAAAACCACCCTAAGGGAGGGTTTTTTGGAAAGAAATTGTGCACGGATTTATGGGGTATATAGCATAATGAACTCAACTAGTGGTACCCGCACTAGATAGAGCGTTTTCTTCACAATAAAAATAAGTAACAAACTTTAAGTAAATTAAAAAAAAAAAAAAAATTTTAAATTTTATGTCTACTTTTGCAAGTCTCGTGTGCCAATAAAAAGTTTTTAAAAAGTTATTTAGAAAAAACGACAAACCACACCGCCACAAATATACTCAACATGCATGCATATCTTTTGGCATATGTATACAGTTTGTATGTATATTATACAACAGGCAAGAGCGCAGTGGCTTTAAGTGAAAATCGGCAGTCTGCTTCCTGCAATACAAGTCAAGGCATGCGCCAGCGAAATTTCTTTGGCCAACATTCGCACTGTGAAATTTTAAATTATGAATCATAACTTGCCGCTGCGTTGCGGCAAACACTGCTGAGCGCAAACAGTTACGCACAACGCGACCAATGCATGCAAATATGCTGCAGCTGCAGCAGAAATGCTGTTGTCTGCTTACTTTGCATGCTTGCCTCCGCATTGTGCGCGCTGCATGCCACATGGCGCGCCGTCACAGAGACCGCCAAGGCAGGCGTGTCTGTGCCATATCTAAATTGCGGCGAACGCTGCGTGCCGTGCCTTCTGCGCTGACAGTAAGCAAACACTGTTAGAGCAGCCTCACACATACATACATATAACATGTATGTATGCCAGCTTCCTTATAACGGCGCTGGTGTTATTTCTAGCTGCGCACTTCGCTTTGTTCACACATTTCATCGGCCGCTTTGTCCAAACACTTTGCTGACGCCATTCATTTGCACATTGTACACACATACATATGCAAATACACACATACATATATACACATTTGCCGTTCTAATGCGTTGGCAATAATTTCACTGTTCGCTCGTTGTTCACACATATTTGCTGCAAAAAGATGCCTAATTTATGTCTGTGTGTGTTTAACTTGCGCCAACATTGTTTTTGCTATTGTAATCTGCCTGTTGGCCTTTGCTAATGCAACCATTTTGGTGTTTAACAGGTTTTTGATGGAAAAAAGCCACGCGCAGCACCACCACACACACGCGTACACAGAAATGAAAGCGCACATCATTCGCGCTCCATCGCTTCTGCTGGCCATAATTCAATTCGCAACTCATACTCACTAACTCATTCGAACGCACACACACTCATGTGCGCGCAAGCGACGCAGCGCTTTCTCTTCTTTGCTGTCGCAATAATTCAAATTATTTAGAGTGGATTAATTTTTCGCGCTTTTACGAAGTTTTACTCTTTTTTTCAAGGCGTCTTTTGATTTATGTGCTGCGGCGCTTATATTTTTTCAAGTTAGCTGATGAAATTCTCATTAAAAAAAAATTATGATGAACAAGTAAGGAAGAGCTAAGTTCGGGTGTCACCGAACATTTTATACTCTCGCATGATAAAGTGATAATCGAGATTTCAGGCGTGGTTGTGAACCGATTTCACCCATATTTCGT
>NW_017535407.1:1127607-1176016 GCF_001853355.1 Bactrocera latifrons
GCCACGCCCATTTTCAATTTTTAAAAAAAAAATTGAAGGTGCAGCTTCCTTCTGACATTTCTTCCGTAAAATTTAGTGTTTCTGACGTTTTATGTTAGTCGGTTAACGCACTTTTAGTGATTTTCAACATAACCTTTGTATGGGAGGTGGGCGTGGTTATTATCCGACTTCTTCCATTTTCGAACTGTACATGGAAGTACCTGAAGGAAACGACTTTATAGAGTTTTTTGACTTAGTAGTTTCCGAGATATGTACAAAGTTAGTAGTTTCCGAGATATGTACAAAAAACCTGGTAGGGGGCGGGGCCACGCCCACTTTTCCAAAAAATTACGTCCAAATATGCCCCTCCTTAATGCGATCCTTTGTGCCAAATTCCATTTTAATATCTTTATTTATGGCTTAGTTATGACACTTTATGGGTTTTCGGTTTCCGCCATTTTGGGGGCGTGGCAGTGGGCCGATTTTGCCCATCTTCGAACATAACCTTCTTATGGAGCCAAGAAATACGTGTACCAAGTTTAATCATGATATCTCAATCTCAATCTTTATACTCAAGCTACAGCTTGCACGGACGGACGGACAGACGGACGGACGGTCAGACAGACATCCGGATTTCAACTCTACTCATCACCCTGATCACGTTGGTATATATAACCCTATATCTGACTCTTTTAGTTTGAGGACTTACAAACAACCGTTATGTGAACAAAACTATAATACTCTCTTTAGCAACTTTGTTGCGAGAGTATAAAAATGTTGGTAAGAGGCAAGGTAAATATCAAGGATTATTTTAAAAATATGTCTATGTTTTCATATGTATTAACTTTTCTACCACTGTTTTAATGGTTTTGGAAACACATATGACATAAATGGAATTTAGCAAGCTTCTGCCGTTGGTTGGCATGTGTAGCCATCTGAAGTCAGGGAAGGGAAGAATTTTTTCGAATTCAGAATACTTTATCTCGGTTTCCGGCAAAACTATAAGACCTATGGAAAAATGTTATATCGCAAAGTTGTAGGTAATGAAAACAGCTACAACTTTTGTATACACGCTTTTTTCATATAGCCTCAAAATTTGTGTGAAAAATTTACATTATCAAATTTTTGGGGTTTTTACTTTTTTCTTATACAAACAACAAGTATCTTTCACGACATTCGGTGGAAAGTTCCCATTTTTCTATAAAAAAAAAAATAAAAATAAAAAAATAAAAAAAAAACTAATAATCATTAAAAAAATGTCAAGTCAAAATATATACAAAAATATGTTTTTTAAAAAAGCCCGTAAGCTTTATGATCGTGGAAGGCTATACTTTCTGATGGCAAATAAATATACTATATTACTATGGTAAGTGATTTCAAATCAGTTTGGAGTATGGAGTCATGTGTAAAAGTCCACAAAACTAAACAACAGCTCTGTTGTTAACTCGGTTATAAAGGGGTAAGCGGTGTCAGTACAGAAGAAAAAGCTTTTTCAAAAAAGGAAAAATTTTCACGACCTCAGATGGCCTGTAAATTATTTTTCTCGTAGTGTTTGTTTATTTTTTCTTTCGTCTCCGATGGATTTTAATCTAATATGATTTTTTTTTTTACTTTTCTAGGCTTTTGCATTAGTCTATGTAGTTCATTAAGCGGTTATATCCATTTGCAATTTTCAAAAAATCGATTTTATTTTTGTCTCAATATACATATATTCAAGAAGTTGATCCGACTAATAGTTTCGGAGATAAAATTAAAACTTGAAACGCGTTTATCTCAAAACCATGTTTTCAGAGTCGCTGAGGAAAATTTCTCCGAAACCGCTAAACCGATCGGTTTGAAATTTTCACACGACTTAATAATACGGTTTTGGACAATAATTTCGATTTTTTAAGCCACTTTGAAGTGGAAAATTTTCATGAAAAACTGACTTTTTTTTTTTTGATCATTACCTGTATTTATTTACCACAAAACTAAATATATTTGGTTTTTGGTCTTCAGATAATTTGGAGCAGAGATATCTTGCTCACCGCCAAACACTTTTTTTTTGGACGTCTCTCCGCAGATCATCTACAGGAGCTAGGGGATTCAATATTTTTTTAAATAAACCGCCGATTGTTAAAGTACATTAAATTCTGTTAAGTGCAAGTTTTCCATTAATGTATAAAATAAAATGCCTCTTCGGAAAAAATTCAAAAAAAAAAAACGCGTTTTCTCTGCCCCGCAAGTGAATGTAACCCGTGTACATTATATGTAAATATTATCGGCAGTATATCAGATGAAATTTATTGTTTGCTTACAATTCTGGATGCGCTATTTGTATTTACCTGCAAAGAGAAGAAAAAAAAGTATATATGAGTATTTTCAATATTTTTTTCCTAATTTAATATAAAGTCATATTTTAATTTTTTTTTTTTAAATATGAGTAGCAATGGACCCGGTTATTAGATTATTGTAAGAAACCAACATAACCGAATACTAAAATTAAAACAAAAAAAAAAAAAACAAAAAAAAAAAACAACTGAAAGTGGTAATACGTTGCAAATTATATTCTGAATCCGAAAAACGCAAAAAAATATGAGCTGGGAATAGCTTGTAGCGTATACATACTTATTTGGTAATACATACACACAAACATATTTACATATTTACAACAGCATGGATGGCCGCAATTCGCCGAAGTCAAAATTAAATTAAAGGGCGAAACAACGAAAAACACATTCAGACAGACAGTCTGTAATTTACAATGCAAAGGGCGTAAACAACGACGACATGAAAACAAACGAGCAACAAGACGATGACGATGACGACGACGACGACGACGACGACGACGACGCCAAAAACACAAAAGCCAAAAGACAGGAGGGATACTAATTTAAAATATATGCAAAGCAAGGGAACGGGAGAGATATAAACAGCCAGTGAAGACGGCGCTAATTTCCCATAGAAAACAAGAGGCGCCGCGCATTCGCTGCGCGCGGACTGACTTCCAACACGCGGCGCTAATTAAATCGTTGCGAATTTTATAAACACACTCAACGCGCCACGGCAAAAAGACACAGTCGAAGAACAAGCGGTAAAAAGCAAAAACATCAACAAGTACTTTGACAGCTTGTTTGTGTGTGTGTGTGTAAGTGTGTGTGTGCAAATAAATGAATAAGTCGTGAAATCAAAACTGACACGCCAAGTCGGTGTCATTTCGCTGCTGAAAGCACGCATTGAAGTACCCACTCACATATTTAAGTATATACACACATATACATACATATATGCAATCAGAAGGGCTTTTGAATTTGGAATGACATTTTACAAATTTCAATTTGTATATTCTCATGTGTGAATTTTTTATTTGTTTCTATTTTCTTGTCAAATCTGGTGCTTGTCGGCGCACTTAAAGCATGCTTCGTGATTACTTGGCAAAGGCGTCTTCACTTGGGCTTATAAGTACTTTGGATATGTCTTTCGTATATTTGTGTATATTGTTAATAGTATGTGAAGCCTGCGTATTTGTTGAAGAGGCGCCTACTTGTGATACGCCTTGTTGTATTATTTTCTTTTCGCCAATTAAAATGTGATATTGCTGCAACTATGCTGTTTTTGTTGCAAGTAGTGTGGGTAATAAGCAAAAATATATTAATGAAAATATTAAAAAAAAAAAAATAAGTATTTATTTAAGGGGCACCAGTGTGAGGCATGACAAATTAGGCGATTTTCGTGAATTTTTTTAAGAGAAAGTACGAGACTGAATATTTCGAACTTCTTTGAACGTAATAAATTATATTTTCAGCTATATTATAACCTTTTTTTTTACAAATATGTTGAAAATGAACGGAGTTATGGGCTGTCTTCGGAGGTGCCAAACGAAAAAGTGCTTCAACTGCTGGCATGATTCCGGCCGAATGAGTCGCTGAAACAGAAAAATTTTAAAATTTTATTAAACTTAAAGATATTTCCCATACAATGACCTACATTCTTTGAAAAAGATCAAAAATTATTAAAATGGCGTAATTTTGAAAAAAAAATCGTTTTATTTTTAGGTAAAAAATTTCCGTTTTTTTAATGCCAAATTGACAGTTTTCAACCAATTAAAAAGTCGTAGGTCATTGTATAGTAAATATGTTCAAAATTACTCAGTTTTAATTTGAAGTCGATCAATCACTTTGTCGTTGACTTATGACGCCAGCAATTTTGAAAAATGTCGTTTCGAGAAAAACGCGTTTAAAGTGTCACTTATATATGTTTGCACCTCCGAGCGGTAGCTCTTTAGAACGTTGCCAGCCAAAAGCTATTCAAGATACGATTTTCCCGATTTCACAGGATATTTCAGGAAACATAAGCACCCGAAAAAGCAAATACACTTTTTTTTTTTGTTTGAAGTGTCACAATGGTATAGCCCCTTAAAGCTTCTACGTAAATTAGATTTTATCACCGGAATGTTCTTTGATGTCATATGTCATATATGTAATACTACGAGTATAGTCATTTTTGATTTAACCACCGGAAGCAGGGTATCGCCGCCCTAGGCTTAATACTAGTATCGGTTCGAGGCCACAACGGAGTCGCAGGAAATTGTAAAACTGATGAGCTACCAAGCAAAGGCACTATAAAACCGTTCCTCTTTTCTATGACTTCACAAAGGACTATGTATGGTTGTCAATGTGCCATCTCTCTAGATCAGTCATCTAAGCGAACATAACCGGAAGCTTTGGTGATCATTTTAAACGTCAATTAACAGCTGTTTCTTGAACTGAACTAATGTTTCACACGTAGATATTCTGAAGATGCATATTGCTTTCTAAAACTTTTTCTTTCAATGTCTCTAGATAAAAAAGTGATAATTTACAAATTATTCTAGTTCATAACTAGAGCAATTTGCTTTGTATATTACTTCTTGTCGCCAATTGTACTCAATCAGACATGAGATAGGTCTAATTAGGACCGAAAAATCTTGTTTTTTCCATTCCAGAAAACTCAAAATTTCTTAACTTAATAAAAGAGTAAATTTGAAGAAAATATTTAAAAATTGTTTAGATTAATTTGCAACCAGTTTCTTTGTAATACAAAAGATTTCACTATTTACAATATAATATATAATTTTAAGTAAGAAAAAATGAGTTCCATAAGAGATGAAAGCTTTTATTCACTAACTTAGAGGAAATCCAAAGATATTTTAATTCTCGAAGTCGCTGGATTATGCTTTCACTAAGAGATGAGATGATAATGATCGCAAAGCATACAGATAGATATGTATATACGTAAACATGCTTCTTATCACAACACAAGGCTTTTTTAATTGCTGTGATCTTCACTTGGAAGACACTACAGTGATCTGGTAGACGCAAGTCGATTTTAGTATCTATTTTAGCAGAGGAAACACCACCTCCACCTCGCTTATCTAGTTTGGAACCATATGCATAGGTGCTTATCTCTGCGCTCATGTCTACTTCGCCAATTTCACACTCTTCTCTGGAAGAAAAGCTAATATTGCGAACCAAATTTAGATTCAACTCTGCAGGAGTTCGAAAATCTGTGATAGTGAGAAGAAACCGGAAATCTTTAGGTATCGTGGCATCACCCTTGCTACTAGCGACTAAAAGCTAAAGTGGAAACATTTCTCTGGCTAACAGCTAACTTTTCTTCCATTTGCTTACGAAACAAGTCTGTTGGCAGTAGGTGTAAAATCATGTTAAGTGCCTGGCTTGACGAGCTTCATTGATGCAAATACTGGCAACTTCTTATATTCCTTCCAAACGTGTTACCACGTAGCGGTTTTTCTTTATTGGTCAGCAAATCAGCATGTCGCAAGTCATTATCGGTCTAACAGCTGCTGTGTAGAGCCATATATTCTCTTAAGTATTATACTTTCTCATGAATGAAAAAATGTATAAACTAGGCCAAAATATCACCAGTTCAACACTCGCGTCTCTTAACAGGTAAGAAATATTAAAAAGTTGAAGCGTATGTTGCTTGAAAATCGTTCGAAAGATTTGCGGGTAGATATTTTGGGTATTAAAGGCGTTCTTCCGCGACTCGTCCCGGTAGAGCTGAATTTTTTTTCAAAATGAGCACCGTAAACAGGTCTCTTTGGACATGTTTGATCCAACTGGAATACACAAATACTTCACTTCCTTTGCATTTATTCCAACTATCTTGGGAGCTTTTAATTTTTACTTAGAACGTAATTCACAGAATTTTTTAATATTTAAAAAAAAAAAAATTTTTATACTTTATTTTAAATATTTGATAATTTTCAAAGCCTCCTTTTATACGTCGTACTAACATAAAGCAATAATTCTTGTAGACAAATTTGCACATGAAATATTACATCAGTTACACCATTCCTTAATAGCACACACTGCAGAGCCACACCCATTGCCATTGGCTAATTAAAAACCCTACAAAAACTCATTTACAACTAACTTAATGCAACGCCCGAAACTCATTCAAGTATTTTCTTGAACAATTCTTCGCGGGGTAGAAGAGAGCGAAGAAGCGTACAAAGTTAAATTAGGCTGACACAATTTCGCCCAAGCGACTGTATTTTTTTAAGCCAGCAGAAATAAGAAAACTGCAACTAATTACTATCAAATTCCTGCCGCCCCGCCCAGGCTCGCAATATTTTGTGGCCAAAGTTGTGCAATTAAAAATTTCAACGAAGACGCCACGCTCACCACAAACACACAGCCGCATACACATATATATATGAATATCTGTGTGGATACTGAGTGAGTTTGGCGCAGGGTTTCAGCTGCACGTCGCAATTATAAACAATTTAAGAAGTGTCCACGAGCAATATTGCATGCAAATACGAGTGTGTAAGTGCACAGTTAAGTATTACGCAACAGTGGGGAGGACTACCGCGCCGTTATGTATGTGCGTGTATGTGGCATTGCCACAAATGAGGGTATCTCTGACTGGTGGTTGTGTTGGTGTGTGCGCGGCTGCAAAAGAGTCAACCAACAGCGCCTGCGTCTACAACGCAAATACTTGGCAAATGAGTGGCGTTGGCGGTAAAACGGTACAAAATTTACATTTTAAATTCTCGGCAAATACTCGAAAATGTCCTTGTTGACTTTGCCAGTGGCAGTCATGCACGCGCATACAAGCTCATCAAACTACCTGTATGTAAATTTGCTGTGCGGCAGTTAACGCTCGTCTGACGCCCGGTGGTGGTGTATGTTGGATAAGTAGATGAAGGTAAAGGTGTAGGGTGGGGTAGAGGGCGCAGCGTTTAGTGTGGCAAGTGTTTGGAGGCAGGAAATTTGCAAGTACCTATGTATATATTCATGCATGCATATATTTATCAGAGTATGTAAGGGCTGACTGAATGCAGTTAATACAGAGAAGTCACTAAAAAAATACAAAATTTTAAACTCTGAGCGGCAGGTAAGATAAAGTGTGGAAGGAATAAATTTTTGAATAATTATATAAGTATTATATATTTGTATCATTATATACGTTATGATATATATTATACTAATCAAAACGATATAAAAAATATCAAATTTAGTTTCTAATAATCATTGTTGATAAAATATAAAAAAAGTAATTGGTGTGATGTATAAAAAAAAATATTTTCAAATAAAAAGGTGGAAGGTGAAAAAAGGTAACAAAAAACGAAATAAACCTTCAACTTCAGTCTCACCCAGTTGCTTTTCCCTTCAAAAATTAAAAAGTTTACCTAAAAAAAATTTTATTTGGATTATTCAGTTTGTTTGGCAGCTATATTATATAGTGGTTCGATCTGAACAATTTCTTTATTGATTATAGCGCTTCTTTATCCAGTGATACATGCCAAATTTCGTAAAGATATCTTGTCAGATAGAAAAGTTTTCCCTAAAAGCACTTGATTTTGATCGTTCAGTTTGTGTAGTAGCTATGTGCTATTGTGGTTCAATCCGAATTTTTTTTTTCATCGATTATAGCGCTATTTTATTAGATAATCTCTGCCATATTAGATGAAGATATCTTGTCAAATAAAAAAGTTGTTCATACAAAAGCAACATTTTGATGGATGAGTTTTTATGACAGCTATATTCTATAGTGATCCGATCGAGATTCGGAATAAGATTATTCTCTTAGCCAATAAAACACGCCAAATTTCGTAAAGATATCTTGTCAAATGAAAACGTTTGTCATATAAAGACTTGATTCCGACCATTCAGTATGTATGGCAGCTATATGCTAAAGTCTTTCGATATCGACGATTCTGACAAATGATATGCTAATTGATGAGAAAAGCAGGTATATGAATTTTCCGATCGATATCTCAAAAAAAAAACGCTAAATCGCGTATATTCTGACAGTGTTTAACAACAATATATGACAAAGCGCCTTAAAACAAAAGTTCAAAAAGGCTAAAAAAGTATTTTATTATCTAAATTTCAAACCACAACAAATATGCACAGCTTATCTTCTCTATAGCAGTAATATCATTATTTGCTGTCCTTGTTCTTATCGTCACCTCCTCTGCTGTCATTGTTGTTTTCGTTATGATTGCGGTAATTAATTACACATACATGTTTGTATCGAAGTGTGTGTGCGTGTGCGATATGCGCGAAAAATTCGATTAATTTGCAAATTCAATTAATTTCGCATTTCAAACAAACAATCAACACAAACCAATACAATTGCTGACGCCTTTATTCATTACCATTCAAGGCTAAACTGCCGTTATATCATGCAGGAAAGCAACAAATACGCATATCCGTTCGTAGTAACACCCACAACTCACCGCTAATACTGTTATTATAGGACCATATCTGCGGTTTAAGTGCCGCGCATTGTTGCAGCATGCAGTGGCAAGCAAAATGTTTATGAAACTCACACACACACATGCACAAATTTTTGCTATATATTTCGCAAGTTAATTCGATTTGTTTATTTGCACAGATAAACAGAAGTGTGTGAGTGTGTGTGTGTTCAGGAGTAAATGAGCTTGCATACGTGACATGTTGCCACACACAAACCCACAATTATTGTGGGCAATTGTAAGGTATGAGCATGCTGTGTGTGTGTGTACTTTTTCTATCATGTCACGCTCGTCGGTTATTAATAAATCATTAAGAAAGCATAGACTCAATCGACACCGCAGCTAATTTATAATTAATTTATTGTAAAATATGTGCTATGCGCAACACGGTGCTACATGGCGTATGAGTGACATTGCTGCGCGTCTTTTAAGTGATGCTGTGTGCGGCGGTGTGTTGTGGTGGCATTCTATTTGCTTGTATCAACAATTATGACGGAAGTTCAAAGCTTAATTCACAAACAATCAATTGCAATTAGCAAGAGAATTAAAAATAAATGTGGAAAAAAAGAGTCAGTAATTAAATTTTGCGTAAATAATGTAAATTAACAAGAAAATCATTCAAATTTGATATTAATAATTATAAAAAAATTATGGTGAAAATAATTTGCATGAACGAAATTAAAAAGAGAGGATGTATTTTAGGAATAATAAAGTAAACATTAACAGCTCTCCAGTGTTGCTGTATTAATTTATAACATTTAGAAAATGGAAAAAATGTTAAAGGGTTGCCTAACACTAACTAAACAAAAATCTAAACAATTTTCATATATTACTTATGTATTTGACATGTATAATTTACCATATTCAATAATATTTATAACATACTATATAATAGCATTTCACGGAATTGATTGAATTTTGGAAAATGGGAACTAAAAAATGGAAATTAATTAAATTAAAAGGCTTTGCCAACCAAAAGAAGAAAAGCAAATATTAGAAATTTTAATGTTGGTATATTGTTAAAGGTATATTATTATTTGACAAAACTTACAGAAATTTCGGATGTCGAAATTTTTTATTTAAAAAGGGTTGCCACCCGAAAAATATAAACTTTAAATATTTTTAATATTAACTATTAAATATTACYATATTAATTAAGATCATTTGTAGAAAATTTTAGTGATTTTGAAATAATTAAACCAGTAGGGTTGCCAATTATTAACTATATAAAGAAGATTTTAAAATTTTAATACTTGCACCAAACTAAAGATTTTTGCAGAAAATCTTATAAATACTTTTAAAGATAGAGCATTTTGAATTAATAGGGTTGCCAACAAACTTAAATTATATATTATATGAACTTTACACCAACAAAAAAAGATTTAATTCATATTTACATTTTAATATTTGCTTCCCATCAAAAATTATTTTACTACCTTATATATCTGCGAAGGACGAACATATTTTTCAAATAATAGGGTTGCCAATAGAAAACATTTTTGCATAAAAAGGTCGAAAAACATTTTAATATTTGTACATTACAGATTATATGGCAAAATGTTTACAATTTTGAATAAAAGAACAAACACTAAATAAATAGGGTTGCCAACTGAAAAATACATATACATACATAATAGGTATATACCAAATATTGGAAAATTTAAAGACCTGCAAGAAATTCTAGTTGAGTCGACAAAATTCTGTAAACATATTAATTGGACAACTTTTATTTAAATAGGGTTGCCAACCAAAACTTTAAAAGCCAAAAATCAATTAATTTTAGTATTTGCGTAACACTAGAAATTATTTAACTTCTTGAAACTTCATTAAATTTATATTAATTGATAAAAAATCGAAAGATGCAAGAAGTTTAAATAAATAGGGTTGCAAACAAAAAATTGATGTATAAATTCGAGTAAAATAAAATAATATATAATATAAAATATAAAATAATAATAAAATAAAAGACGATTGGGTAAAATTAATATAATTTTTAATATCAAAAAATATTTTAGTAAATAGTGTTGCCAACCAAAAAAATATATTAACAATTTTTGAAGAGGAAAATTTAAAAATTAAAGGATCGGTTGACAAAATTCTTGAAGCACTTTAAAATTTGGAAAATGCCGGAAAATAGAGTTGCCAACAACATAAAACAAAAACAAAAATTTATATTAAAATTTTCATATCTGCTTAATGCTAAAGATTAGTGAAGTAAATTCCTCAAATTGTAAAGTTAGAATTTTTTTAGAATTTTTAGAGTTGCCAACATAGACAAAAATAAAATTAAAAAAAATTTTGCGTAATTTTAATATTTGCCTTTTAATTAATATTAATTGATAAAATATTTTCATTGCAAAAAGCTGGAATTCTTATGTGAGTAGAGTAGCCAACAAAAAAATTAATTCCAATAAATTGTTTAAGTTAACCTTTAGTACGAAATGAGACTAATTTGTCCTTTTTAACCACTTATTTTTTCCGCTAGAGATCTTTGAAAATACACCGGGACACATGAGTCCCGGTTCGGATCGAAAGGGTTAAAAACCACATAATATAAAATTTTTGTATGAATTACTTAGAACATATCTGATGATATTTTCGCGTCTTTTAAATTGAAAATAGCCTTGCAACGTTACAATATTATATCAACTTTAAAATCATAGAACAAAGTTCAAAAAAATCTAGAATAAATGTTTTATAGGTATATAAATGAGGCCAGCAAATACAGCAATTGCTTCCAATATTGATTGAAAATTTAATGACTGCCATACTGATTCTCAAAATCAAGCATAAACAAAAAATCTCAAAAAGAAGCAGTTTTGTGGAAGCCTTGAATACATAATATCACGTACACACTTTCAAAAAATATTTAGATTGGTTCCACCTCTTCAACTTCTACATCTCACTTCCGTACTTTAAGCAAAGCAAGCGCGGTGCGCGTCTTTCAGAAAATTAAACTAATCTTCGCTCACCGTGACCAAGAGATTGCCTTTCCGCAAAAGAGCATACAGATAAATAAATGGAAAACAAAAACCAAAGAAACGCTTATTTAGTTACCTTGAGGAGTTTAGTTTTTGCAATTTGTGCACAGGCGACAGCTTAAGTGCTGCAACCATAAAGTTAAGGCGGCGGTGCAACGATTTGTTATCTCAGCGTTGCGCTGTTAGCGGCTCAGCAGCACAAAAGCACCTGCGGGCCGCAGTTAAGGTGGCTGCGAAGTGGCTTTAAATGCAAAAGTTGCCCGAGGAAGTTGATTTTATTTGCGCTCATTTTTTAGCAGAATATTGTTAGAGCTCTGCTGCACCGCTTCTCACTCTGCACACAAAATGAGGCTAAAGTCGAATTTGAGGTGGCGGTGAATGCGAATAAAAGGCGGTTTTAGCGTGTAAAAATAGAGAAAAAGGAGTTGAAGAAGTCAATAGTCACATTAGAAAGGTTTTTGTTTTATATTTCAGAATGGAGCGATTTGGAAATTGCTCTCCAATTCTTCGAAACTTTGGTAGAATTATATTTATGTTTCATCTCCAGTTTGAAAATTAAGTTGCAATATATTTAAGTGTTCAATAACTTATTTATAAATAATAAAGTTAATTTTTACCAAATACTCTTTTGGTTCCTTTTTGCAAATACATATTTGTAAAAGAGCATCTAGTTGATTTTTTTTATACTCTGCATTTATTATGTTAGCACCGAAATTTTTAACACTGAAAAGCAAGCTCCGAAGACCGCATTAAGTAAATATATCAATGACCAGCCTGAAGAGATGAGTCGATGCGACCATGTTCGTCTGTGCGTTTGTCCCTCAGTTTATGAGATATCGATATGGTTTGTTCCACATGATGTTTCCTTCTCAAAAAGGCGCTAAAATAATGGAATCGGTGATATTGGAGAATCATATAAACTGATCGATCAAAATCCATTCCTTAGATGGAAAAGTTTTTTATTTGACGAGATATCTTCACGAAATTTTGTATTTATTAATGTCAAAAGCACGGCTATAATCTTTGAAGATATCGCTCAGTTTGGGTAACTATAGCATATAGCCGCCATATAAACTGATCAATCAAACCAAGTTCTTCTCAGGAAAACTTTTTTATATGACGAGATATCTTCACGAAATTTGGTATTTATTATTAACCAAAGCACGGCTATAATCTCTGAAGGAATCGTTCAGAATGGGTAAGTTTATCTCATAGCTACCAAACAAACTGATTAACTTAAATTAAGTTCTTCTCAGGAAAACTTTTTTATTTGACAAGTTACATATATCTCACTGAAGAAGCGATGGCAGAAACTACAAATTATTACGCCATCACGGTATCAAATTATTTTACAAAAACAATATAGTACCTAAAAAATATTTACTACAGCTACTTTTTGCACTTTCAGATTGAACACTTTATTTTGATAGGTAACAATAGTACCTTTTACTTCACAATATTCAACCAAATCAACAAATGCATAACAACTTAAGCGAATTATATTATTTACTTCTATAAAATTCGATATCCAACCCATCCGCAACGCAAATCAATAATAGGCACTTCATTTCCATTAACACGCGAGCTGTCACACTCTATTTGCAACATTGAAGCGCAATCGCTGATGCTAATATGTACTATATATACAAATGTAGCTACTACAAAAAAATTTAAAAGGCATAATTATATTATAGTGAAAAGTGCAACAGCATAAAGAGATTGATGCAAATTAATAGCGTGCAACATATGCCACCACAAAAACAAACAGACATAAACATGTATCACTCTGTGAATTTTCAAGTTGTTTATACAAAAGTAAAATTTTAATATTTATTTATATAGACAAAGATAAAAATATAAATATATATGCAAAGCAGTATGGTAAAACATCAAGCGACTGACAACTAACGAATAACCAATAAACAGGTGAACTAACAAAGCAAAAAAATTATAAAGCGAAAACATTGCGCCTTTAAAACAAAAACCATGCATTAAAACAAATAAAAAGACAATAAAAACAAAGAATAAATTGAATGGAAAGCACACAGCCGGCAAGCGGGATAAATAGCTTGTCGAAAATGCATTTAACGAGCGGGCATTGTGGTGTAAATAAGTAGATATAGGTGTATGTATATTCATATGTGGTAAATGTAAGAGTGAATGCATTCGCTGTAATAACAACAAGCGGGATAATAATTTTTTATTAAATTAAAGTTCGTGATTGACAGTTGATATAAAGAGAATGACGAAAAAATAACATGCCAGTAAGTATTGTTTATATACACAGAATTGTGCGATTAAGTATGTTTGTATGGTATGTTAGGGTGTTAATTATTTCCAAGCTGATTTTTATTAGTTTAGTTTTATTATTATAAATTATTTAACGTGAACAAGCATTCCCTTATAGTGAACACCTACAAGTTCGAAAAAATTACAATCTTATAAAAAAAATGTCACACTAAAAAACACGTCTGCAAGATTTTTCTATAACATATCTCATTTAAAAGTTATACGCAGTTCAAATTATACACCAAATGACCTGAGCATTCATACAAGTCTTTATGCATCCTAAGTTGCTCATACGACATGGTGTACTATATGAATGCAGTGCATTTGATGTATAATTTTAGCTGTGTATAGCCAGTAAAGGAGTGGCTTTATGGAAAATTTTTAAAATATTTTTTGTAGATATTGAAATTCGATTACTTATTTATGTATATTTTTTGATTTTAGGATAAAAAAAAAACTTTGTGGAAAAAATACCACGTGATATGAGAAAGCTTTTATGAATTATGCATGTTTTATATAATTTGAAAAAAAAAAATTTTTTTTTGAAAAATTTTGAAAAATTTTTTTTTGAAAATTTTTTAGGACAAAAAAGTGAAACTTCAGCGACGATTGCAAACAAAAAAAAAAAAAACAATATGTGGGAACAACAGACTACCCTAATGAATACACGTAAGTATGGCCAATTGTGTGAATATGCAAATTAGTGGGCATGTTGAAAAATCATGAATCAATACGCTGCAAGTAATTCAAACAGAATAACTTTTGCAGGCAGTTTTCGCCTGTTGTTGTTGTTAAAAACTTTTTTTTTTCGTAAAAAGCAACAAATGGTATTTCTGTTGTTGTAAAAAATTTTAAGAGTGTTTTTTTTTTTGTAAAAATAACAGAAAATGTTTTTGTTGCTGTAAAAAATACGAATAATGTTTTTTATGTTGTAAGAAAAATTCAGAAAATATTTTGTTGTAAAAAATTCAGAGAATATTTTTTATTGTTGTAAAATTAATTCAGCGAGAGATGGCATGCAGATTGCTGTTTGCCGTTTGCCGATTGCCGCAGTTCATGCAGCAATGCCTGTGTTGGCAGCAAAATTAATAGGTATGGGTAGCGCCCACACACATACACACCCACAACAGCACTCATTAGCTGATTTAATTGCAGCAGTACGCGTGAGGAAGCATCTTACTTAAAATAACAACAACAAGCTCCTTTCGAAACTGCTACGTGTGCGTGTGCTGCGACCTTTATTGCATATCTTAAGGCGCATTGCACTGGAGGCCGCGCCGAACGCTGTGGGTGAAGTGACTTTTTATCGGCGTTGCCAGCAGACGAGCGACTGCAAAATGCAAATTTCGCGATAACAGCAAAGCAAATGCAAACACACACATATATACATATTGCTGTTGATGGCAATCTCACTTGTGAGTTGTGTGCGCGTGCGCGCCGCCAGTGCAAATTGCGTTGCAGTGCAATTTACCCGTTGCATTCCGGTAATTACTGTCGCCCTCGAGCAGACTGCTTCAGGTAAACTTGCCAACAGAGCCGCCAGGCTTATTTTATACATTTAATTTATTTTGCGCTTTTCGGCACTGTTGACGCTAGACAGTCTTTTAACTGTTATCTGCGGCTACTGGTGGTAATTTTATGCTATCTGGTTTTTTGGGTGGCAAATATGCGCGGGCGCAATTTGATTCGGTTTTTGTTTGTAGCTTTTTTTTATCATTAAAAGCCAAAGCAAAAGGCAACCACTCTGAATTTTTTTTTTTTGAAGGAACGAGACAAGACGAGAAGGAATTTAACGAAACGGATTTCGAAGTATGAAAGGCCATAGTAATGAATATAAAAAGAGTCAAAGTCGATTCTTATAAAAACAAATTAATGGTCATTATTATGAAAGGTGCGCAGTATGTATTTTTGGTCTAAGTTCAGTACTAGGGTTTGTTCTATATTACGAAGAAAGAAATCACAAAACAAAGAACGTCTATTGAAGCAGAATAGAAAACTGCGTTGCTCTTACATCCACTGCATCCTGCGGATCTGTCTCTTAGGACCTTTTTCTTGTCCTCAAAGTCCAAAAGAACGCTCGTTGGAAAGCAGTTTAGTGACAGTAAAGAGTTAACTCTAAACGAGAGGTCTAACTGGAATACGCTACCACAACAAATGGTGCAATAAAGTGGTTTCAAAATTTTGAAAAGATCGCTAACATTAGTCCACCCTTTTCGTTGAAAACTATGTTGCGTATAAATTCGAGTTACTTGTAGGTGCTCTTCTTTAAATTTTTATGAGCTTTTTTGGCTATTGTGGAATGAACGATTTTAGGTACAAACTATTTCTACAAGCTGAATATACTTGTACTAACCGTGTCTGTGAATACTCAGTTGGTAATCTGAGCAAAAAAATATTATCGGAGTAAAGCCGAATTTTTATTTAACCTTTCCATGAAACAAATTTTGAGCATAAAAGAAATTCTCCTTATTGCAAAATGTTACCGCGACTTTAGGTATGCACTTATGAGTTAAAATAATTCCATTAATAATCAGTAAATCAGAAATCACCGAGCAAAGCTTAGAAATTAGTCGTAAAGGTGGTCAATATCTTTACACAAACCTGCCTAACGAAGCGCTTTAATTATCGTTAGTCATCCTAAATGAACGCAACATTACAGTTCCGAATTAGTAAAATTACTAACACTCAACGTAAGCTTCTGCCGACATTCCGGCATAGCAAAGACAGGCACCTGTTTTTGTAATCTCAAAACTCAACCAGTGTAAGAGCGCGAGGAGCTGGTTAATATAGTATATCTTACACAAACCTGCAAAACCAAGAGCTTTAGTTACCTTTAATCACCCTAAATGCAGGCACCACTACAGCTGCGAGATGTTAAAAATATAAAAATTCAGCATAATTTGTGGCCTACCTTTAGGCATGGCTTAGCAAAGACATGCACCTCTCTTTGTGATATAAAAACTCAACCACACAACAATATTTTCCGGCTAAATATATTAAAAATGAAGCTTATAGGAGTGGCCACCATGGAAAAACTACCAATATTTATCCTTTAGTAGCTTATTTGCAGCAAAAGATTTTTATTTAAAAAGCTGCGTTTACTTTACTGCCAATATGCATGCAAAGATAAACACTCAACTCAATTTTTATTCTATTTTCACTGTATTACGTCCAACTACCCGCTACCGAGTGGGGCAAAAACTGCCGATCTATAAAAACGCTCTACTTAAAAGTTCTAGTATTTACATTGATTTCAACACTAACCCATTTACGGTAACTTTTTCGCATATTTCATTTTGGTGCGTTCAACGCAGCAACGAGTTAAAAACATATAACTGTAAAGGCATAACGAATTCAACAATCTACATAAATTGAAATGAATGTCAGTTTTAAATTGCAACAATCTATGTTGCAGGCACGGACGTGCTGGTGCGTGTGCGTAGAGCAGCACCTGGCCGCCCTGCACGTGCCTACAAATTACAAAGTCATATATATACATTTTTTTTTTAGTTATGTATGTAGTGTTAGTGTGCCTTCTGCTTGTGCGTTGGCCGTTAAAAATTTGAGGCGCTTTCATTTGACCTGTGGCAACATTTACAGTACCAGCAGTTATTGAGGCAGCAACAAATTATTATTGAAATTAAAAAGAAAATATAAATTGTTGCCCGACTTATACTCACACACATACGCACAGGCTATATAAAGCAATCACATCCGGTTATCTGTTGGAAAATGTTCAGCCACCTGCAACGCCTGTTGACCTGAATTGAGACGCAGATAATATAGATATGCATACATGCTTCACATATACATACATATGTATATGCATACATTCACAAATACACACACACACCTACAAAGCGCAGTTCATATAAGCAAACCTTCGCCAGCTAAAGGACCATGCCTGCCGATGGCTCCATTTAGTCGACAATACACACACACACACATACTCGAACGCATTGCGACGACAGGAAATCGTGTATAAAAACAGCATCGAATAAATGCGGAAAAAGCGGAGAATGTCACAACGCAAACCGCCACATGCATTCAATTTTAGTGCAATTAATTTGATTAAAATGAAATTGATAAAGTGCAAGTGCAGAGTGGAAAGTTGAAAGCGCGCCGGTGAATGTTGACTGGCTACAAGGGAAAGCGGAATTGAAATCAGCGCACAAAAACCAAAAAAAAAAAAAGCAAAAACAAACTGCTATCGCAGCGACTGACTGGCGGCGGAAAGCGTTGACGACGACGTGGCGTTACGCGTAAGCCGTGAGTGCCTACTTTGGTGCAACAAAAAACCTCTGATGCGTTAAAAGTACCTCCTGGACATGCTGATTGCTCAGCTATTAAAATAAGCCTTGAATGAAAGGAGAAGGAAGCCCTTATAGGCGTATATTTTTCGTGTATATACCACACTTGGATGCACACTGCAGCATATACCGAATGTATGAGTCCATAAAAGCGAATACTAGCAAAGACTTGAAATGCTTTGTAGATCAGAAGCTTTCAGAATAAACAGTTTTAGTTAATATTATTCTTTGAAACGGTCTTGAGAGTTTCTTGCTTATTTCAGTTATGTATTTTTATAGATATGGAGAGCCATTTATCTACCTTTAGCATATTCACTACCAAAATTTACCCCTAAAATATATTTATATATAATACCTATATCTACATCCTATATAGTCTGGTGGTTCAACCATTCAAAATTCAGGATCGCATCTTTGTCAAGTGAGTTGAGTCTTTGCTTTGTTGAAGATACGAAACCGGTAAATGATTCATGATATTATATTTTTTTAAGGAAAATTCATAGCAGAAATGTTCTAAAAGCTGTGCCATCATAAATTGAGAGAGGCCGTGATTATAAACATGAGAAATACAAAAGCAATCAGTTTAGAAATTTTTATATTGAGATGATTGAATTTGTAGACTATCTGAATATATGGTTGACTACTTATTAGTGCAGTGTGTAATGTGGGTAAAAAATAGTAAGACTTTTAAGTTAAATTTCGCATGAAAATCGATTCGCTACTGCGCGTGTGAAGGAAATGAACTTTTACTACTCTTTCGAGGATTGGAAAATACATTGACACAAATGTATTGAAGCCAAGGGAGATTAATTTGAGAGTGGTCACCATAAATTTTGAGGAATCAATTAAAAATTTTAAAATTCTAAATAAAATCTTACTAATTTCGTTCGTGGTAGTATAGTCGGTTCTTGTTGTTTAGTCCTTTTTTATACTCTCGCAACAAWGTTGCTAAAGAGAGTATTATAGTTTTGTTCACATAACGGTTGTTTGTAAGTCCTAAAACTAAAAGAGTCAGATATAGAGTTATATATACCAAAGTGATCAGGGTGACGAGTAGAGTTGAAATCCGGATATCCGTCGGTCCGTCCGTCCGTGCAAGCTGTAACTTGAGTAAAAATTGAGATATCATGAAACTTGGTACTCGTATTTCTTGGTTCCATAAGAAGATTAAGTTCGAAGATGGGCAAAATCGGCCCACTGCCACGCCCACAAAATGGCGAAAAAAAGTGTCATAACTAAGCCATAAATAAAGATATTAAAGTGAAATTTGGCAGAAAGGATCGCATTAGGGAGGGGCATATTTGGCCGTAATTTTTTGGAAAAGTGGGCGTGGCCCCGCCACCTACTAAGTTTTTTGTACATATCTCGGAAACTACCACAGCTATGTCAACCAAACTGTATAGGATCGTTGTTTTTAGGCATTTCCATATACAGTTCAAAAATGGAAGAAATCGGATAATAATCACGCCCACCTCCCATACAAAGGTTATGTTGAAAACCACTAAAAGTGTGTTAACCGACTAACGAAAAACCTCAAAAACACTAAATTTTACGGAAGAAATGGCAGAAGGAAACTCCACCCGGGCTTTCTTTAAAAATTGAAAATGGGAGTGGCGACGCCCACTTATGGACCAAAAACCATATCTCAAGAAGTACTCAACCGATTTCAATGAAATTTGGTATATAATATTTTCTTAACACCCTGATGATATGTACGAAATATGGGTGAAATCGGTTCACAACCACGCCTGAAATCTCGATTATCACTCTATCATGCGAGAGTATAAAATGTTCGGTGACACCCGAACTTAGCCCTCCCTTACTTGTTTTGTTTTTATATTGGTCATCGGCGCTTCGTCTGCGTGATTTCTTGAATTAACTGCTCTGCGTTGCTCTGGTTGTATGGTTACGACAAGTTCAGATTTTCCAAACTAACAAACAACCATTTTCTTGGAAGACCTTCAGACGCACAAATTTTTTAATGAATTTGGCTCATCTTGAAACACCCACTGAGTTGGTTGCTAACTATTTACTTTAAGGATCATATTCATACTACAACTATTCATCCCGATTCCAACTTGCAAAGATCTGTTTCGGTTGAATTTGCCATACCATCGCTAAAAACTGGTGTAATGGACTTTCATCATAATAAAGTTAAATTCATATATGCACTCTTAACGATAATCCACGTCGAAAGTTATAAAAAATAATCACACGAAAATGTTAGCGAATTAATTTAATTTTTTGTCGAAAAAATATTTTAAGTTAATATAAACAACCCAAATGCAACCCTTATGTCAAAATGTTATGAGTATTCATTCTATCGAAAATGCCTATAGTGGTATCTATCTCACGGCAGGACATCAGATTTTGGACGATCTTCACGAAATCCCTCTGGGAGTCGCGACCGCGATTGAATTCACCATACCATCGATAAAGACGGGTTCTTTATTGAACTTCATGGTCCAAAATTGAATTAAGTTCATTTATGCACTCTTGATGAGTTAATGCTTCATCAAAGGTTGTAAAAAATAATCGCGTTTGAATTCGATATTTTGGCCTAAATGAATATCTTAAGTTACTGCAAACAACACAAATACCACTCTTAGCACAAAATATTCATAACATACTATATATATCATTAAAAACATCAAGCTCAACGATCAAGTTACGATTTGTCAGATTGCACAACTAGGGTTGCCAATCGCTAAATATAAAAGGCAAGCTATGTGCTTTAGTTTCTTTTATTTGGAGTAAAACCTAATTTCGGATCATATCGAGAGTGCTCGGGTGAAACAAATTATGCACAAAAAACGCCAATCTTCACTTTTTCTTTTATGGTGTAGACACCGCTTACTCAAATACCAAGCACTGTGACTACATTTACATTTCATCGAGAGTAAATATCTAAATTTTTATTATATAAAATTTTTAGGGATAATAATACTTCCATGTTACGAAGTATATGAGGTTAGATAAAGACTGAATATTTCATCTCACTGAGATCTCCACACTTTACATCCATATTTTCAGACCCCATCTGCACCAGATCCGGCTTAGATCAGTATACTTGATATTGGTTGTCAAAAAGTCTTCCGGTATTTTCGCTAGTTGGCGCTGAGAGCGCGTAGTTCTAGTTTTATTCGTCGCATCGGGTCATGCTACACCTTTTCGGAAAGCTCATTTCACGCGCTAACAAATGTTTGATTGATTGTCGTTTCATTTAAGTCGTTCGTGAGTTATAGCGTCGCAAACATGGAGCAAAATAAAGAGAAAATACGGCATAATTTACAGTACTACTACGATAAAGGCAAAAATGCATCTCAAGCCACCAATAAAATTTATGCAGTTTATGGACCCGATACAGGTTCCATTTCCACTGCACAACGATGGTTTCAACGTTTTCGTTCTGGTGTAGAGGTGGTCGAAGATGTGCCACGCTCCTGAAGGCCTGTCGCCGAAAATTGCGATCAAATCTCTGAATTGGTCGAAAGAGACCGGCATAGTAGTAGCCAAGTCAAGAGCTGGGAATGAGTCAACAAACCGTCATAAAATAAAAAAAATAAAAAATACCGCAAGACTTTTTTGACAGCCTATTATATATGATCTAGAGATACACACACATATGTCCTTCCAATTTCCTTAGTTGGTTAAAAAAACTATGGAAAACATGAATGCGGGTTTTAACAATAACTAATAATAGATTTCTTTAAACAATTAGTGCCAGCGTAGCGACCTTCCTTAGGACCTCAGGAAACGATGGAGCAGTATTTTTACGAATTTTTGGTTTTACTCGCGTGCTCAGGCTGAACCAAATAAACCATGCTCTAATCTAATGGAATTCGGTATGTTCGGATGACATTAAAGCCTAAATCTATTTTTTCATTTGGAAGCGCAATAGTTCTAAATACGTACTTTTTCATTGTAATGAATGTTATTAGCGTTCCTCTAATGTCGATGTGAAATAAATTTCATTATTAGCTTATACTTAAAAACTCTAGCTTTTAAACAGGAATAATGAACATGGGAAAGGGAAGTTAATAAATATCTCATACTAATTCATGGAAATTTTAAGCTCAATGTACTTAATTAAAACCCCGCAAAAGTAATTACTGCTAATACTATAATCCTCTACTTTGTGCTTTTATATTTGCGCGAATGACATTTTTTAAGGGGACATCTATGAATTCCATAAAATGTGGAGTGTGTGTCTGCATACCTAATTACAAGCAAACGTTTATCAACGCACATGCATACATATAGTTAAAGAAATACATACAAGCAAATATATTTATATGTAAAAGTATTCTCGTTTGCATAACGAATCAACATTTAATTTATGAAGCTCATTTACCCTTTCCCGTAACAACTTTTCTCCGGCACAGATAATAGTTTAGCTCACACACAGTAGACTGCATGAGTTGTAGTTGCGGAGGTAGCAATATCAATAGCAATAACAACC
Source organism: Bactrocera latifrons (assembly GCF_001853355.1). Lineage (NCBI taxonomy): Eukaryota > Metazoa > Arthropoda > Insecta > Diptera > Tephritidae > Bactrocera > Bactrocera latifrons. Next base: position 1,150,378 of record NW_017535407.1, read on the forward strand.
ACAACATAGTTTAAAGAAAGCATTAACGTGTGATAACTGCAGCAAATGACTCTTAAAACTTTATTAAAGTCCAGGTTTGCAGATGTGTGCGACACTAGCATAATATATATTTACGCTTCTCCTCAATACTGTTGCAAAACTATGCAAAAAGACATCTACATGCACTCACACATATGCATAATGAACAATTACAGTTGCATTTATCCCGGGCACTTTTATAGAACACAATTCAATGGAGAAATTTCTCAGCAGCCCCAAGGGGTAAATTCAGAATTAACATCAAAGGAGTGTGGGTGTGTATGTGGGAAATACCAAAAGCCAAGAGGAGGTAGTTATGCAAGCAGATCGCTTGGTGTCGGTAATAAAGCACTTGTAGTAAATATATGCTTATTATAGTGCCTCTGCTGGAAGCCCGACATGTGTGTAAACACGTGTGTGTGTGTGTAGTAAGGAAAATATAGAGTGAGACCAGTAGTAGTTGTTTGTTTTAATTCGACCTCTGCTTTGCTCTAGACTAGCGGCAATAAATATGCTGTGTAATGGCAAATTGTGTGTACAATTGTTCAACTGTTCCTACGGGGGGGGGGGGGGTGATTGGTAGCATGTACAATAAGTGTATAAATCTAAATTGTATTGATTATTAGATTCTGAATTCTGAGCGATTTTTTACGCAATCATAAGAAAATATAATAATGATATTCCTTGAAATATTTATATACCAGGATTCGACCTACATATCGTCAGCTAAAATGCAAAATAACGTATCATCAAAAAATTCAAAATTGAGATTCATATTGTTTACGATTCACTACTTCAAATTACGTTCATAATTTGACATTTGGCCACCATCTTCAGGTTCTGCGCTCAAATATAAGCCAGCTTTTACCAATATTAATATTTTTTTCACTCTTTTCCATTTTATTGCGTCTTTCATTCATGCCGCTGTAAATTTTCGAAAATGTTGTTACGTTATTTTGCATTTTAGGTGACGACATATAGCTATTTTCGAAGTCAGTCATTATAATTTGTTACTGCTCGGGCGGGAATAAAATGGTTTCAATTGACACTTTTTTTACATTTTATGAGAGCAAAGCATCAACGGTTTTATACTCGACTTGCAACTCGGTATAAGGGACTGTGGTACGGCATTTCAAGCTCTTTACGTACAGCTGCAACATAAACTATTGATTTTCAGAAAAAGCCAAAGAACAGCTGGTACGACGAGTAGTGCCGTATAGCAGAGGAAGGAAAACTGCAACGTTACAATCGACCACAACACGTATGGGATGGGATAGAAACCGATAATTGAAGAAAAAAGCGAGACGCATTTGAAGACAAAAAAGAAGGAGACCGAACTGCGTGAGTGCCTAGAGCTGGACAAGATGGTTGACAGGCATAATTCTCGACAATTATACGAAAAGTTGGGGCGGCTAACAGAAAGTTTCAAGACCTGAGCATACTTTTGTAGAACCCCCAAAGGCGTATTAAAATTATACAGGGAACACTTCTCCAGCCTGCTGAGTAGCAGTGAAGATATAACTTCAGGAGATGGCGAACCCGATTCCCCAATCGATGACGATGGAGCAGATGTTCTATTGCCTGACCATGAAGAAGTATGAATAGCAATTACCCGCCTGAAGAACAACAAAGCAGCGAAGACCGATGGATTGCCGGCAGAGATAGTCAAACATGTCAAGTATTGGAAAAGACCCGTGAAAAGAGAATCGACACACCATCTCTTCGTCATTTTAGAGCTGAATTTGACAGCGCGAAAGGAACTGATATCCCCACAAAACTAATACGGCTGTACAAACTGACGTTGAGCAATATCAAAATATCCGTGAGGATTGGAAATAACCTCTCTGAGCCGTTCGATACCAAATGATGTTTCAGAGTTCCTATCGTGCGACTTTTTCCATGTAGTGCTGGAGAAAATAATTCGAGCTGTAGAACTTAATCGAGCAGGTACAATCTTCTATAAGAGTGTACAGCTGCTGGCGTAYGCCGATGATATTGATATCATTGGCCTCAACACAAGCGTCGTTAGTTCTGTTTTCACCAGACTTGGTTAAGGAAGCGAAGCAAATGGCCAACAATAACAAAACAGTCATCGCAATCGCGACTTGGCTCTCACTATTGACAGTCATAACTGCGCAGTAGGATATCATTTCGTATATCTTGGAACCAGAAACACGTAGAATAATACTTGCCAACCGGTGCTACTTCGGACTGAGTAGGCAATTCAGAAGCAAAGCCTACAAGTCACTCATCATCCCCGTCCTGCTGTATGGTCTAGAGGTTTGTGCGATGACAACAGCTGCTCATTGGACGTTACGAGTAGAGAAAGGTTCTGCTGAAGATTTATGCTCCTTCGCTCATTGGCAAGAGCAAACAATGCAGTCGATGGAGGGATGAGCTGTACGATATATAAGTCGGCATTGACATAATAACCGAAAGAAGAAGATCTCCAATCCGTTGGAAAGATCTGGTGAAGAAGAACCTGGCTGCACTCAGAAAAATAGTTCGAATAAACTATTTCAACAACTAGCTCGTTTCAAAACTCTTATTCCATCGGAGCCAACTTAATTATGTACATAATGACGTACATAAAGACAAACGTCTGGGTCAAGAACTTAAGTTCTCTCGAACGCAATCAATTTTATAGCAAAGCCATTTCGCGTAATTAAATCAGTGCTGTTGCCGGTTTGAAGTTGAAAAACTTAAGCGCTTTTATGAGTATCTTCAAGAAAAATTCCCACATACTTTGGACCAAATAAAATGATAAGCATTCGAGCATTGGCACACTTTTACGCGAGGAGCTGTTTGAGGAGCTATAAAATGCAGCTGTACATAACTGTGATTTCAATTATAAATCCACAAAATGGCTTTAAAATCGAACGTACGAATTGCGAAGTGGCTTTATGGCAAAGTAAGCGAACGGCCAATTTGTTTGTGGGTCACAAATACACATGCAGAAAAGCACATACTATATATATGTGTGTATATGAAGGGAGAGATGTAATAATCATGGAGGGGAGCAGGAGGTGAGCGGCGCCAAACGGCAAATCGGCGAATGAGTTGCTTGTTTGCACACTTTGTTGCTTGACTAGCTGCCTGCGCACTGCCTTACTGGCCTCACTGGCTGACTGACTGCCTGATGGATGCAGGTAGGTGCCAGCGGCAGGCAAGGCATGGCCAAGCTGATGCTAATTTACTCGCATCCGTAAACAAATCGATCGAACTGGGTCAAGATAAATCAACTTTGAACCGAATGCAGTCGCGTGTGAGTGAGGCAATGGCTATGCTGGCGGCGACGGACGCGGCATAGAGAGGCCGCCGCATGCACTTGAGAGGTAGCCGGGCGGGCAAGCGCCTGCGAAATTTACTTTCTGCAAAGCAAAGCTGGCGCTGAGGCTGAAGCTACTAGCTCCGGCGCCTTTGTGTGTGTTGTAAATAAATAAATAGTTGGCATGCGAGGTGCTGCATGTGTATGTGTGTGTGTGTGTGCATGTTTTCAAAGGCAAATACGATACACTGTGTATGTAAGGTATGTGTTTGTGTGTTGCAAGCGAAAATGTGATTAAAAATGTGCGCGCAATTTTGAAATTAAATTCCGAACTCAAAGTGAAACTGAAATTCGAAGCATTAGCATTTGAGTGCCTCGAAGCGCTCACGTGCATGCAACACAAGCAAGCAGCTTTTGGGCGAGCGCCCGTTGCTATTTATATATGTGTGTGTGTGTGTGGGTTCGTGGCTTATGCCTCATAGTTGCAATAATAACGACCTGTACTTACATACCTGCAACAAATTGATGTTGCAAGCTATCTAAAGCAGTGCGCTGCCGCCGCCAGCTCGTGCACGTGTTTGAAAGCAGCTTAGAGCAAACGCTATACGCTTCGTGCCGTTGCTTTGCCTTGGCGCAATACGCAAGCTAAAATGTAATTAACAAGAAATAGTGCTATGTGCTCCACTGACAAGCAAACGTGCCACTAATATACGGAACAAGACACGGCACACCATACTTTTAACATATGCGTGTTGCAATATCACGATTCATAAGTCAATGTTGCAGCATCACATCGGCGGTGGTGTATCGGCAGCATAGCACTGGGTATTGCGTTAACAAGCGCTCAAATAATATATTACGCTGCTATCGGCTGTGGCAAGTTCAAAAGTACTCAGCATGTGCTAGCGTCTTTGTTGTTGCATTGTTCCTAAAAGCTTCTCAGGCACTGTCAGTTAGCATTTCCGTCTAACGGTGCATCCATATTGACGTGTTGTTTCCACCAGCCGCTGCAAGCCAACAACGCAGCTGTCAACAACTCAACTAGCGTCAAACGTCAGTGGCAAGCATCGCAAGCATATCGTCAGCTGTTGCTATTAGGCAACATGTTGCATTGTTATATTCTACGATTTTAACGTATGAATTGACATTTGAATTCAATGGACAAGCGAGAAATTTATTCAGTTCTAATTATTACCGTTAACAATATTGTAGCAAAGGACTCTCAAAGCTTATGGATTACTTCCTAATATGATGGTAGCGAACTTCTTATTAAAATTTACAATTCTAATTTCATTAAATTCGCAATTCAAACGTGATTGGTCCTTCCATGTTTAAATTGCTCAAACAATTTCTGGATCTACAGGGAATCAGTCCTTAAAAACTTATTCTTATTTATTGTTGGGATAAACATATTTTGAGTTACTGATGATATCATTTTTCCAGTCACCTTATGGGAAGGTGCAAATCACTACAATTCCGAGCAGATGTCTCCCAGAAAAGTACAACAATTCTATATTAAAGATGACTAAATACCTCTAAATATTTGAAAATACATCAATAATTTTGCAGTGAAGTTTTTGAAGAACATGCTTCAAATCAGGGTTGCTCAGATCGTAGCTCTTTTGGGCTACTTTACATGCCAACTTAAGCTGCATTGGGACTGCGAATGAGAAAAGGAGTACCACGAGGAATTAAAGACTACATTTTCATTCCCAAGTAGGGAAGAATAAACTAATAGTTCTATAATTGAACGCTCCAATGGGAAAACTGATATATTCAACTACGGATCAACTACGGATCAGCGGGCGTTTTCTGCAGTAAACCATATGCAGCAATTAACTTCAAACTTAAATGACTAGATGAGTTCAGAAGAGTTCTCTAAAGAAGGCGCTGCTTTGAACAGTAAGTCCATAAACCTTCTAATGCCTATTAAAACTATCCAAACTGCCAAGGCTCACTGCACTATATTATGCAAGCAGGCATTAATAAGACTCTCATCTGATTACTCAGTCATATAGCACAGACAAGGATGATGAGCTGATGGTGTATTATCTTTGCGAATGCCCAGCCTTCAGCTATCTGAGGCGAAATGTCTTCCACGGCTCCCAATGCTCCAAATTAAGTTACATTGGGCAGCTGAGGATGAAAAATAATCAGGTTGTTTAGCTATTCCACTGAGTTGCTAGAAAAAACTTAATTTAGTTACCACCAGCAAGCATCACATGGGCACGGCTACAAGAGATGAATTAGGTCCAAGTAAGTAATGCATAAACCTCTTGGATCAGTCATTTTTGATGACAAATATTTATATCGGGTACTGTGATTTGGAAAACAAGATTATCAGACCCCTAGACCGTAATTAAAAGGGTCTAGAAAGCAATTCGCACTGACGGATGGAATGCTTGGCGCATTTTACGTCGAGATCTTAAATTGAACGCCTAAAGAATACAGCTTGTGCAAGAACTGAAACCGTTCGACCTTCCCAAGCTGTATCGCTTCACTCTATCAGCTCTTGAAAAGTTTCAAGAAGATCCGACGTTTTTAAGCTAATGGATATGTCAAGCAAAATTTCTGCAATTGCGATGAAGAGCAACCTGAAGAGAATCAAGAGCTGCCTTGTCATACAGAAAAATCAGCAGTTTGGTCTGGTTTATGAACCGGTAGAGTCATCAGTCTATATTTCTTCAAAAATGATGATGTCAAAGAACGGAACCGAATGGCAATCATTACCGACTATTTGATGCTTTAAATTGAAGTTCGTGATCTCGCCGATATCTAGTTTGAACAAGATGGCGCCACTTCCCATACAACGCATCAATCAATGGATTTATTGAGAAATCACTTCGGTGAGGTGATTGGTCGCCGTAATGTGATATCACATCTACGATTCAGGCTTTGGAGTAAAACAGCACCTTCATAATGATTCGATATTGGCATTACCAACAAATAAGCAGCTTCTGGAGGAGTATAGGACGTATGCAAACTTTCAAATTGATATCTCTAAACTAAATAGTTGACGTATATACAGACGGACAGAACAAATGTTTTTTTCGGCATAATGAATTTATTTTATTCATAAAGTCTCCTTCTGCTTCAATATAGCTTTTTACACGGTCCAAAAGCATGTCGAAGAGTGTTTTAGCTCGTTGGCCAGTATGGCCGCCAGTATGCCGGTGCAAGCCTTTTGAATGGTCTCAAGCTCTGCATAACGCTTTCCTTTCATGGGCAAATGCATGTTTGCGAAATAGAAGAAGTCACAAGCTGCCATATCAGGTGAATACGGGGAATGGTTAATGGTTAAAATGTGATTTTTGGTCAGATAGTTGTCCATCGAATGTTGGATTCTGAGCAATTTTTGGTTTTCAATCAATTTGTGCGGAACAAACCGCGCACACACCTTTCGTTAGCCACAATTTTTGGTCAAAATGCGATAAATCGATGTTTTGGAGATATTCAATTCTATTTCCATGAATTTCAGTGATGATTTCGGCTGATTTTTGATGAATTCACGCACAGTCTCGTTGGAATTTCCGATGATCACGGATTTTGATCTTCATTTATGTCCGCACGACTACTTTGAAAACGTTGAAACCACCCGTGCATTCTGTTACGGGATGGGCACTCATCGCCATAAACTTGTTTCATCAATTGAAACGTTTCGGTAAAAGCTTAACCAATTATAAAACAAAATTTAATGTTGGCTCTTTATTCGAAGCTCATTTTCGCACCGATAACACAAATATACTGACACTTAAAACGCAATAACTTCACTTCCAATCAATGAAATGTCRTGAAATTCTCACTGAACAATCGATAAAGATAGCATATTCTAACGCACTAGTCAACTATCCTTGTACATTTATATTTTATGGGCCTAGAACGTTTTCTGCTGAGTGTTATAAAATGTGTTGTAGACCCCTGTTCAGAGTATAAAAATTATACAAAAATATTTTCTCACTTACCCATATCTAAGTATTAACCGAATACAAACCGCGAATCAAACCAATAAACTACCAACAATAAGCGCTTTAATTCAGTGTACAACACTTACCTGCAATTAAAGAGAGAAAAAAAGGTAAAAATGAGAATAATTAGAACCACTTGACAATTGACAAGCAGGCATTTACAATATGAATATAGAGGCAACAAATTGTAGCACAATGGTTGAATATATAAATAAATAAGTGTATTTTAAACTAGCTGAAAACCGCAGAGCAACTTATCGACAAAATCAATTATTTTCATGCTGCATTATTTAGGCCATAAATTGAGGCCGTTAACAAATCCGCACAAAGCGCCGAACAAATAGACAACGCAAACCTTGAGCAACACAAGTGGTTAATAACCGAACGAAAATTGAGCACAGTTGAGCATAGCTGAGTGGCGGAGCAAAGCGCACAAACACATACACACAAACATAGAAGGAATATTTCAGTGGCTTAAGTGAGTTTGGCGCCAAAGTAAAGCTGAATAACTGCAGAACTTGAAATAAGTGTGTATCGTGGCTGAGAGGGGGCAAGCCAGCGCATTACATAACAAATACGCTCAACTGAGTAGCACAGCAAAAACAATAGCAAAAACAAAAACAAAACTTTAAACGGCAAACACGCTTGAATTGAGGCAAAAGTCACGTTGGCAAAACGTTTATGAAATGGCTTGAAATTTTAAATTGAAAACGTAAAATCTACTTTAATATGGAGCAACACACACACGCGCGCTTATGTATCAATGCACCTTTATACTTATACATATGCAGAGTCAGAGATGGAAAAATGCTGCCTTATTTGCGGTAACGTGCGTTTTGTTTGTGCGGCATGCCACGCTGTGGTGGTGGGGTCACTACAGGCAGCAACCGCCGCCAATAAAAGCGAACTCATCAAGCGGCAACCAGCAGCCGCGCAGCTACGGTGGAGCCGACGCAGTAGTCGTAGCAGCTCACCGCAGAAGGTTGTGACCGCAGCCGGTGCGTTGAAGGTGAGCGAATTGTTGTTGTTGTCGTTGTGATGTTTGTTGGCGAACGCATGGGAAATTTATTAACGGCCAACGGAAAGGGGTAAAGCCAGCAGTCAAACACAGTAACTGGGTATAATGAGCTGAGCGCCTCTCCGTACATGTATGTGTGTGTGTGTGTGCAAGGAGTTACATTACAACTACATATACATATAGTATATCACATTTATATACCCTCCACGCCTTTTATTTGCTGGCGTCGCGCAATCGCCAAGGGAGCTGTGCCATCCGCCTGCAAGTGAGGCTGGCGTCTGCTTCGAAGGGTTGAAATTAAGGTTGCATAAATAATGCGGGTGCAAATTTAATGGACTATAATATAAATGATTCTACAAGACGTGCACAAATTGTACAGTGGTGTTGGTGTTCGAGTGTGATGTCACTTTGTTTATTTGTGAGGTGTGTTTTTTGTTGCTTTGTGAGCGGCTGAAGGGTTTGAATTGTGACATATGTGAGCAAAAATCAAATGTTGCGGCTTGTCGGCGTAAATTATGTGCAACATTTATTAAAATGTGTGGAAAAAAGGCCGATTGCCTGATGGGCAATCAATGCCGACATTAATTTTAAGCCTTGGAGATATGTGGCAAGAATATTTTAAAGTGATTTATTTGAAATTTTTATACTATGGAGACAAAAGTGGAAGCGCTGCCAAGTACATGAGGAATGTTGACCGTTTTTGCTAAAATTGGTAACTTAAGATTGTGCAATACCCAAATAAATCCCATAATAAGCATAACTGTATATTCAGTTTTCTTCTGAAAGATGACCATTTCACACAAAAAATTTCACATCCAGTTTAGTTGTGTACCGGATATAAAATAATAAGAAAGGACAAAAATCTTGAACTTTAAAAAATTTCTGTAGGATTAAACTTCGAATAAAACAACACAAACGTTTTCTTATTGAAAAATTATTTTCAAAAATTGGGATAAAAATTTGTTGCTCCCAGCAATGCTACCAGTTTTGAACTAGTTACATAATCATATTTTGAAACATGGGCGACAGCAGAGCGGCCTTACTAGCCTTGAACTCATTAACAGGAATGGCGTTCAGGGTTTGTCAAAGAGTGGCTAACCTCGCTATGAATAATATCAAGTGTCTTTGCTAGCAAGAAAAGGCAGCCTAGAACCGCTATCGGTAGAATGTAATCGGATTGGTGCTCCCGTGTTCTCTTGCGTTCAGCTACTAATTAGTTGGGCTTCGCGGAAGGCTCTGGGCCAGCAACCGTACATGCGCTGTCGCAAAAGCTTTTTGACAGAAGAGCGATCGCAAGAGATCTAGTGATCCTCAGTAAGAGCCGCCTCTCCCTAGTTGTGGTGCTTTTAATGGGTCGTTGCCCAATTGGCGTCCATGTAGTAAGGATGGGAATCTTACCAGACGCCATTTTTTTCTTTTCTAAGGCTTCACAAAGGTCTGCATATAGTAGTCCACGAGCGATCTTTGATCAACCATCTAACCTAACTTAACCTAATATGGGCATTCATAATAAATATTAATTTTTAGGCAGTTGTGTTTATTATAAATTTTGGAATTACTCTTTCTTAGCCGAAACCATCGAACATCAAACCCAAAGAGACCACTTTTCTTTTTGAAACATTTTTCGGAAGAAAAAAGTACAATCTCGTAGCTTCGCTTTTCTTTCTTTCTGTCACTTTAGAACCCCAGAATTTGTTTCTATATTGACTTTGCCGTTCGACATTTTTACTAAATTCTGTAAACTCACTTAACCCTAAATGTAGGCAATGTCTTTCTATTGCTTGTTGTGCTTGCCGTTTCCACATTACTTCAGTGTCGAAATTTCGTTGAAGAAACTAAATCAGTATCATATTATTTATATAGTTGTTTGCGGAACTTCTTTAGCTTTATTACTATGTAACGCCTTAAATGTAGGCAATATTTTCGGAACTGTTTTCAAAGTTGAACAAATTTATAACATCCTATATGTAGGCAACATTTTCCGGTTGCTTTCTAGGTTACTTCCTGTAGCGTATCTTTCTACTTCGACTTTTATAAAAATCCCGATTTAATGAGGCTGCTTTCAAAAGCTTTTTTCGGGATTGATATGATTATTATTGAGGCCCTATGTTCCACCTAGGAACTACGGGGAAAATATATATAATATGAACCTAGGTTACTGTTTCCCAACATGAACCAGTAACTCAGCCAGTACGACAGCAGCAACACTTTTTTGGTTATTTTAGCATCATCTGTGCCAAATCCACTGAGGCTATGTTGTTTGTGTGTATGATTGGCACTTTTCAGCTGAGAAAAATTTGTAGTTGGTTAGCAGCACAGAACTTAGAAAAATACTCTACAAATCAGTTGAGGTCGAAAGCATCATAGATGCATTTTATGGCATCAATTCAAAAAAATATATGTTTTCGTATATATTTGTGTCAGTAAGATCACTCGACATTGACAACCAATCAAATATGCTATGATATGATGATGAGACGAACCCTATGGCTAAATTTATGGATATATTTTCCGCGTAAAAGTTCAATATGGGCCTACTGGGATTAGTTCAATATCCTTTGTGAATAAGGAAAGTTTGTACACATACGAATTTCAAGACTTTAGAACATTTACGCTTCTGAATGTTATAAGTTTTCAAAAAATTAGTTCGTGCTTGGTTTAATTTTGCGTCAGATCAACACTTTGCAGCGACGCCTACCAACACACATCCTCTTCAACAGTTGACTTTAACATAACACTCTCTATGCAAACAAGTAAGAATTTATAAGTACATTGGGCACACAAGTATACATACATATATATGTATGCAAATATCACCAGCATAGCATTAGTAAAGCAGAAGGCAAACATAAAGTGTGTCATCATGCAAACAGCAAAAGAAAAAGCAAGGCAAACGAACAAAAGGCACAAGAGTTATGAAAGGAAAAGGGGCTGTACGTTAGCCGACTGCTTATCGAACGCGGAGATTTTAATGCTTCGCAAACGCGACAAAGGCTGTACCACGTGCATATGTTGCATAAAACAAAAACAACAAGTTGGAGGAATGAGCCAGTAGTGGTATGAAACGCGCGTTGCAAGCTTAGCCAGACGAGAGCGCAGGCTATACGCGAAAAGGAGGTAATAACCACTGCAACAACCATATTAAAAGGCATAATAGGGAAAACAGTGCAGCCTGCAAGAGCCACACAAGCTACACGGCTGACTGCTGGAGCCAATTTCACAATGCCACATGCCGTTATAATATGCATTTAAGCGTTACAATATGACGTGCTTTACGGTGTAGCATATTATCTGTTTTAATGTGGCGTTTAAGATAACCCACAGTAAAATGGAAAAAAGTGGAGTGGTCCACAACTAGACCGTTTAGTACTAGTGACAGATTTTGTTAGGAAATCAAGTATTTTGAGCAAATCTACGCTAAATTTGATAAATTATTATTATTATTTTTTTTTTTTAATACAATAGTAACGCCACATAATTTTTTTTACCTTATAAAATAAGCAAAATATGGCTATGAAGGCGTGATTTAACTGCTTTTCTTTTGTATAACTTCCACCATAGCACTATAACGCCTTTTGTGTACACTTCGCTATGCTCATGTCCTTTTTCGTAGTCGCATGTTGCACATACTAGAAGTTACATATACGACTCACTCTCTATAAAACACCGTAATAAATATGTAAGTATATGCATGCCAGTATTTAGGTCAATGAGTGCGCAAACGGGATAAGTACAGGCGAGATTTGTGCGTTCTTTTTCTACACACACACAAACGCACTCGCATGATGTGAGTTCGCTACGCCCTAATGGCTGTGCGCAACTAGAACTAAGTAGAAGAATCGGATGGCTGTAAATGCTATTATGAGCGTGTTTTGCAAGGCTTACGACCGCGTATATGCTCGGACACAGACGCGTTGACAATTATTTGTCTTTTGTTTTTCACGTCTCATTCTTCTACGATGGGCGTTGTGTTCTTTTTGTGGCATACGTGGGCGAATACACGCTGCTGCTGCTTGGTTTGCTTTGGTCTTTGTCTTGTTTTGAGGGCGTCGCTGAACACACGTTGAAAACAAGATTAGCCTAGCAGGTTGCTGGGGTCACATGGCTTTGATTGTACTGCAGACATGGAGATGGGCTTAAAGTATGCTGAAAATCGCATTGTTTTTTCTAAGCTTTAGCTTCCCTTTTATAAATGCTCTTTCAGGCTTTCGCTGCTCGGCGACACTTTTTGAGGCTTACACTGTTTTCTGGGTGAAAATTAAACATTTTTAAGGGTAGAGATGGCAGTTTGGTTATTTAGAACCTTTTTTAGAATAATTTTTCTTAAACAAGAGTTCTTAAAGAGCACTGGCGGATGCAATTTATCGATTTAAGAGCTTTCTATGTCTAACGAACGATCCGAATTTCCATAGACCGCTATGCTTAATGTCCGAATAATGCTTGAGTAGAAAACATTTTCGAAAAATAAAATAAAAAAAGAAATATTGGGAAATAAACGAGCTATGGAAACGGTTTTCTTAAAAATAATATAAGATAATTTAAAATGAAATAGGCTCACTTCTTTTGTTTACGCTAACTCTTATGTTAATCGATAAATCCGGCGTTAAGAGGGCTGAAATGATGGGAATCCAGAAAACCGATTCTACAGTAGCTAAAATAAGACCGACTACAACTGATATACTCTCATATTAAGACCCTTTACTTAATTCAAGGTTAATTTTTCTGTTTTTGAGTATATTGCCGGGATGTCTATTGCAATGTTTAAGTAACTCAAGGCCAGTTGTCTCCTAGCCCCTGTAGAGTCAGGATAAACATTTTCGCGCGACGTGTTTTTCTAAGTAGTGCAAGCCAACATCATTGGCCTTAACAACCGCGCCGTTAGTTCCGCTTTCTTCAGAATGGATAAGCCAGCGTAGCAAATGGGTCTGATGATGAACGAGGGCAAGACGAAATATCTCCTGTCATCAAACCAACAGTCGCGACTAGGCACCCTCGTCACTGTTGACAGTCATAACATGAAGTTGTAGATAATTTCGTCTATTCAAGAATCAGCATCAGTGTTAACACCAACAACAGCGTCAGCCTAGAATTCCTCTCTCGGCGAACAAAAACCAAACTCTATAAGTCACTCAAAATTCCCGTCCTGCTATATGGTGCAGAGGCTTGGCCGATGAAAATGACTGATGAGTCGACGTTGCGAGTTTTCGAGAGAAAAGTTCTGCGAAAGATTTATGGTCATTTGCGCGTTGGCCACGGCGAATATCGCATTCGATGGAACGATGAGCTTTATGAGATACATAAGGACATTGACATAGTTCAGCAAATTAAAAGACAGCGGCTACGCTGGCTAGGTCATGTTGTCCGAATGGACGAAAACACTTCAGTTCTGAAAGTACCCGTATTCGACGCTATACCCGTCGAGGGAAGCAGAGGAAGCGGAAGATCTCCACTGCGTCGGAAAGACCAGGTGGAGAAGGACCTGGATACGCTTGGAATATCCGATTGGCGCCACATAGCGAAAAGAAGAAACGACTGGCGCGCTGTTCTTAACTCGGCTATAGCCACGTAAGCCGTTTCCACGCCAGTAAAGAAGAAGACGAAGCCGCAAATGCAGTGTTCTGTAGAGCAGAGGTACGCGATTATATTCTGTGTCAAACTCAGTAAATCTACGACAGAGGCGTTTGATATGATTAAGCAGGCTTACTCAGAAGTTCCTTTAGCAAGAAGTGGTGTGCTTTGGTGACACCAGACCTTTTTCGAGGGCCGGGAATAGCTCGCTATTGAAGACCAGAAGAATGAGCATATCCGAAGTGAAAACGTTCTTCATTGTCTTTTTAGACATCAAAGGCATCGTCCACCATGAATATTTTCCTCCTTAAGGGACTTAAACGAAGGTTCAATCGCGTCCGACTAAATATCGCAACCGATTGGAGGTTTCATCACGACAACGTTCCGACCCACAGCGCCTTCCTCGTGAACATCTATTTATTCAAGCGCGGCATCCCAAAACTTCCGCAGCCGCCCTACAGCCCAGATGTGAACGAAATCAAGTATTTGTATCGCGAACTCTTTGATTATTTTTTTCTAAAGCAGTAATGTAATCTACGGAAAAATTGTTCCGATTGGATAACTATAGCATATAGCTGCCATACAAACTGAACCATCAAAATTAAGTTCATGTATAAAAAGTTTTTTGTTTGAGAAGATATCTTCGTGAAATTTGGTATGAAATATTTTCGAGGGCAACGGTATAATCTCGGAAAATATTGTTAAAGTTGGAATACCATACCGCTGCCGTACGAACTGGCCAATTAAAATGTAGTTTTTTAATGGAAACTTTTTTGGTTTTGAATGATCTTGAAGTTTTTCCTTATTTTGATATGTCGGACCCGCTTTTTCAAAAATTTTAAATCACGTTTAAGCCAGCCTGAATCGGAGGGGACTATGTTCATATATTTTTATTTACTTGTATCTCTGTTCTAAGTATACGAAGATAGATTCAGAAGGGAGAATCTTACAGACACAGTATAATGACAAGCTCCCCAATTCCATTTACGTATGTAAAGGCATACAGTGCTCTGAAAATATGGAAATGGTTTCTTAACTTTCAACCATTAAAATAACACTTTGTAAATATATCAGCTACTTGCAACAAAGTCAAATTGTCTCAAGAAATTTACGAGCGAAATTTAAAAGTAAAGAATTAATGGCAACAATACAGCAACGCACAAGAAATTCTCTAATTAAATAGCTTTGTCAAAGAATAAATTAAATTTCGGCACACACACACTGAAGAAATTAATTACACACGCATATACAGAGGGTTTACCACATTGACATGGCCACAATACCACACATGGTGTTCACACTTAACACACACACATGCACATATTTAATTACAAATAATGTATGTATGTATACGTATGTGTACTATAAAGTATGTAAGCAGTCAAACCGCAATTTATTCATAAATATTTGAGTGTGTGTGAATGCGTGGTTAATGCTTGAATTGCCTTCCAAACAAATGAGCACACACATTCCCATACATTAACACATACAAATATATTCATGTGGCGACCAAAACTGACTTTCTTCACACCACCGAAGAGTCTACGACGCCGCTTGGAGCATCGTCTTATGCGTTTCTTAATGTTGCTCGCTTGCTTACAACGTAACGGGACAGCTTTAATCTAGAGTAATTCGTTTAGCACTCTGCTATGGCTATAGCTACTAATAATTTCCGCTTGAAAACACATGTCGCACACAAACAACAACAACAACAGCAATATAAGCAATATAAACAAACACACAAAGCCAACAACAAGCAGCACTTACTCTATATTTATAACAAAATTTTCGAGTACTCATACACGCCACATACATATGTGTGTGTATATGCGGTATATAAATATATATATATATATATGTACATAAATATATGGGTAGGGTGGTGGGGGTGGTAGGGGGTGGTTTAGGCAAGTAAAGTTGCTTGCTTGCAAATACTTTAGGTTTCACCAAAGCAGCTGTGGATATCAGGCAGCTTCATTGTAAGCCAAAGCTTACCTATGTATGTGTGTATATGTACATATGTATATATGTGTGGGTGTTTGCATGTATATGCGTCATGTAAAATCACTTTTTCATATCCGCCAGCGACGATTAAGCAGATTATGATTGGCGTTGGTGTCATGTTTTTGTTGTCGCCATCTAAAGCGCGGCGCTTGGCGCATGAACACTTTGACATTTGTCGACTTAAATCATTAAAATGACAGCTGTGTGTGAAAGGCGTGCAGGCGTGCAGGCGTGGGACACCTCCAACCGCTGACGCCGATGATAAGGTAAAGGAAAGCATTTTTAAGCGTCTGGCAAGTGAAAGTAGGCGTGAAAAAAGTTTCGTAAATCCTTAAGCCAGATGTGCAACGAAATATATATTTATGTAGAATGCGGATAAAAAAATGTAGGACTTTTATGCAGCTTTACTTAATTGCTGGCAGTGCACAGATATGTTGTGTAGAAAAAATTCACAATTTCTCTCATGCTATTTAAATTATGCTTACAAATACCGCATGCTAGTTATCAATTGAAAATTTGTGTACTTCATTTTTCGATTTTTTCGCTGAACACTGACATCCACGCAACTTAATTTTTTTTAATTACTCTGAATTCAAAAAAAAAAATATATATATACATACATATATAAATATGAATATTTCAAAAATAAAAAATGTTTCTCACGATTTCGCCAGAAATTTCTTTATCAAAAAGGAAATACCAAGTTTTTGGGATGTATGTATAGCTAACATTAATTAAAAAAAAAAATTCGAAATCCCGAAATTTCGGAACTCACAAAATTAAGTAATATATTTAAAAAATAAAAAAAAAATATAGTAACTTGTTCCAAAATTTCGATGTCAAAAATTTCTATCCCGAATTTTCGGGATTCATAACTAAGACGAATTTCTCTTCCATATATGTACTTCAAAAATAAGAAAGATCAGAGAGTGCAATCCCGAATTTTCGGGACTCACAAAATAAATTTCTTACAGTGTATTTCAAAATTATAAATACATAACTAACATTAATTAAAAAAAATCTAAATCCCGAATTTTCGGTACTCACAAAACTAAATAAATAAAACTAATTATTGTGATTTCCTTCAAAATTTGGTATTAAAAATTTCAATCCCGAATTTTGGCGAACATAACTAAATTAAATTTCCTTTCCACGTATTTCAAAAATAAACAAAAGTTCCGTACCCTAGCGTGTAATACCGAATTTTCGGCACTCACAAAATTAATTTAATTTCTTACCATACATTTCAAAATTAGGATTTTTTTATTGTTATTTGCTTCAAAATTTCATCGGAAAGATAGGCAAGGATTTTCTGTTAGTTATTTTTTCTGTCAGTTATTCTTCCAGTTTTGTTTCCAGCTTCCTTCGGTACCAATGTAATATATAGAATACTGTGTGCTTGCAGTGAATTAAAATCGTTTAGATAATGATTTTGTTGCCAAAGGCCTAGTCGTTGGGGACATCTTTGTTATCTCCCTAAATGCATATAACATTTTTAATGGCTTTCCCTTTCACCGGTATATATGATAGTTTGAATTTGTAGATACTTCTAATTTATCAGCCTTTCAACCCTTCTAGATATAGTGTGTGCCTAATTTCAAGGTTGAATAAAGTTTCAATCAACCTTTTTGAATATTTTTAAAATTTTTTTTCCAAATCTCATTTACGGCTAATTTTTTGGAAGCAGCCTTCACTTCCTAACTTTGTCATATGGGCAATATTTTCTAAATGTTTATTTTTATGTTTTTAAGTATAGCTTTAACTCCAAAGGCAAATCAGAACCAAAGAAAAAATAAGCTCGAAATCAATTAAAGATTTTATGGCGCAGAAAGTTACTTCTTCGAAAAGTATTTCTGCGACAGAAATGCTTAGAATTTTTATTTAAATCATATATGTATGTATGTTCACTACGTACTGCTTCAGCGTCATCGACAAAATGCGACTATTAACGTTTTCGCCACATAAGCAACTTGAGTGGTCCCTCTTTGGGCTCGTATAACAGTTAGACGGCTTAACTTTCACTTCGACGGTGGCAACAGAAACAGAAGCAGCTGCAGCTGACACTTGTACAGCCGAAGGCAAAGTATCGACTTAAAGCCGCCAAGTTTTTTCACACAAATGGCTTGCCGGCAACATAATCATGAATCCTTAAATTCCCCTGAGGCACATACGGAGACGACGCCAGCCGTATTTCAAAGCATGGTAGCAGTTCAAAGCAATGGAAAGTGACTAGCTGCTTATGGTTGCCACAGCCTGATGGCGGCTCTTGTCGTTTATATGCAGACGGGCAACTGCTGCGTATCAGATTATTGAAATGGGATTATTATGATAACATCAGGGTGACAGCCGGATTGAGGTGTGCCTAAATGCTTGAGCAAAGGAACAACGCCACCAAATGAAAAGAACATGGACCAAATGCGACAGTTGTGCGCTTTATAAGTGTGTGCGTGGGTGTTGTAGTTGTCAACTTGATGGCTTTAAGCGCCTTTGCGTTGGCGCGTAAATGATAAAATATCACCGGTAGTTGTGGGAAATGAAAATGCCGGAAGCTCTATTCGCCGTGACACTTGGTGCTTGAAAGTAAAAAATAAACGTAAAATCAACATTATATTCGCTCTCTCGATTCGCGCGTAAATATTGTCGGGAAGCAGCATAAATTCCATTTTTTTTATTTAAGCTCTTACTCATTACATCATGTCCACAGCGATGAACAAGCATATAAATTAAAATGGCTGTATTGGCTTAAAGCCCTTGCTGTTGGTAGCATGACGTTTCGACTTAGCCGTCGTCTTTTGCAGCTCAAAGCGTTCCCGTCTTAACGCAATTCTTTGGATTTGCTACATCTTTTATTCTCCCTCGTAGTTTTCTACTGTTGTTACGTTTTTCTTCTTCAACATCTTACTTCTGCGGCAGATTTATTTTAATTAGTATTAGTTGCTCATACGCAGTGGCGGACGCCGATGGTACAGATTAGTTATGGAATATGGTATGCAGGCAGTTCATACTAATGAAATGTGCACTTGCTTTGCTTTCATTTACAAGATCTCTGTTTACAATTGCACTTTCGGTGGACTATACTGAACAAATGTGCTGCTGATAGAGTGAAATACTCGGTGGACTATACTGAACAAATGTGCTGCTGATAGAGTGAAATACAGGAAGTTGCATTATATTCCGTTTGTAGTAGTCAAATGTTACTGAATGCCACAGACTATTCTTTTCGCTGCTTAGAATGTAATATAGCCATTCATATTGGCTTTTTGTAGAAATAAA
Organism: Bactrocera latifrons; assembly: GCF_001853355.1. NCBI lineage: Eukaryota > Metazoa > Arthropoda > Insecta > Diptera > Tephritidae > Bactrocera > Bactrocera latifrons. Next base: position 1,169,492 of record NW_017535407.1, read on the forward strand.
AATATATAAAGATTTAAATTTTTTTAGTTGCTAGTTCGTTATTTAAACATAGCTTTACTAACTGGTAAAATAACTGGTATAAACTAGATTATTATTTATGGTAGTATTAATGGAAGAATTAAAAAAATGGCATGGAATTTGTTTTTCCTTACAATTATAGTTACATAATAATCCACCTCAAAATTTAATGGTTTATTCATTACTCAACTATCACAATTTTCATAAAAAATTTTTAAACAGCAACACTAAAAATGCTAAATTTAATGAATAAAATATGTTTGATTTAAAAAAATATCGCAGATAAACTTATGAAATTGACAAAGTCCATTTTTATGTTATATGTGTTAGGTTGTAAATAGCTTCATAGATTTAAGCCGTAACATACCTATCTATCTACTAATTAACTATTAAAGATTCAAGAGAGGCAACGAGGAATCGCAATCCGTTTGTATTTCCACAAACTACTACCTCACGTTTTGAGATATTCTTCTGAAATTTTACACACGTAATTTTTTCCATAAGAGGCTGCACATATCTCAAAATGGTCGATATCAGACTACTATAGCGTATAGCTGTCATATAAACTGAACCCTCAAAATCCTGTCCTAGGATGGACAACTGTTGTTTTTTTTGTTGTTGTTTTGATGAGTTATAAACACGAAATTTAGCAAAAATAATACACTTTTCGAAATTTTTTTTAAGATCGGACCACTATAACACATAGCTTTCATACAAACTGAACCCTCAAAATCATGACCTAGTATGGAAACTTTTTTTTTTTTTTTTTAAATTTTTTTTTTTTTTTTTTTTTTTTTTTTTTTTTTTTTTTTTTTTTTTTTTTTTTTTTTTTTTTTTTTTTTTGTAGGAGGTACAAGCACGAACTTTAGCAAAAATAATTATCTAAGGCAGCGATACACTTTCCGAAAATTTTTTTAAGATCCGACCACCATAACACATAGCTGTCATATAAACTGAACCCTCAAAATCATGACCTAGTATGGAAAATTTTTTTATTTTAATTTTATCACCACGAAATTTGGTACTAATAATTATTCAAGACAAAGATACAATATCCGAATAAAGTTCTAAGATCGGATCACTATAACATATAGTTGCCATACAAACGGCATAATCGGGATCCAAGTGCTTCTATGAAAAACTCTTGCATATGATGAGATATCTTCACAAAATTTGGCATGTATTATTACCATGATCAAGTCAGTGATGTATTCTCTAACCAAATTGTACAGATCAAACTGCTATAGCATATAGCTACCATACTAACTGACCGATTAAAATCAAGTTTTGTATAGTATTTGAGCGGGGTATTAAAGCTTCTGTGCAGCCGCAGCTAACTGTTTTCTTCTTGCTTAAATATGTTTTTAGTTTTTATCCTTTAAATACTATGCTGACTCCTAGCTCTTCATTAAAGCCTGCTGATTTTACCCATACACTACTTCATCACCAAAACATTTATTTTAAAGTATATTTTAATTGAATTATCTGCAGCGTTGAAATTATTTCACGTGCTCACGTGCTTTTTTAATGCACATATTTTGATTGCAGATTTCAAAATTAATTCCGCACACCGATGCCGTGCGCGATTTTCAGCATAAACAGTCAAAACTGGCGCGCTGATAGCAGTGACAAGGGCAACGTTTACATTTGGCGTTAATACCTGATTAAGGGCATCAACATGGCAGGAATAAACAAACAAATAACGGTATGCGCACAACAACGCACTTAGTAAAGGCTTTAACTCTTTCAGTCAGCAAACACACGCATGCACACGCACGCACACATATATTTAGATGTGGTAGATATGGCAGAAACAAGGTCAGATATGGCGGTTGTCCTTTAATATGTGTAGAAATATGTATGCAAAAGCTTAGCTATACATATGCAAACAACACACACATGCAATAACAAATACGGTAAGCTGAGCTTATATTATTTGTATGTGTGTGTGCACTTGTACACGTATACAAAATTGATTTAGTTTGACTGCAAAGCTGGATCTACCGACTTTAAGCGCCTTATTTCTACACATACTATACACACCTACATATGCATGTGTATGTGCGCAAATGCTGTGCAACGCAACTGTTAATGTATGTGTGTCACGTGTGTGTAGCTGAGAGTCTTATTGTCAGTTGTGACATTGCCAATAAGATTATTTAATTTAACATTTGATTAAGCAGTCACTTATTGTCATTTGTGTTGACACACGCTCTTTGGAGTGCATGTTAGTTGCGATGGCGGCGGGGCATAGAGTTAAACTCTAACAGTTTCGAAGCCAGCTGCCATTGACAACAAACTCATTGTCTGCTGGCAAACTTATGCTTATTTGCTCGACCAACTGGATACCCGAAACATTTCTATTTCAACAGATGTTTTCCAATTGCTAATATTTGTGTGAAGGAGGATAGGCTTATGCACTTTATTGCTGTATTTGTAAGTCAAATTGTTAGAGCGTTTGTAGCAAGCAAGATTATATTAGCTTTTAGTAGAAAGCATATTTTGTACATTTGTAATTGTTTGTTCGTTTCGTTTTCAGAGAGCGAAGTCAGGGATATTGTATGCTACTCTAAATAACAAAATGTGGAATATGATGTCAATAGTAAGCTTACATAAAGGTGAACAAGTGTGTATCAAACAACTCTTGCAAATCACAAATCATAAAATAACTCCAACATTTTTCCGAAAAGTTTCTCTAATTTCATGACCTTAAAGATATCTTACAATGATTTGGTAAGACAGACTTTTTATCTTATTATTTATTTTTTATTTATATTTTATTTTTTTCTGTTTATCTTCTGTTTAGTTGCCCGCTTTGAAAGAAATTCCATAACAAATGATAAAAGTCTGAACATTAACCGAGATAAAGCTCTAAGGATCAAAGTTAAGAGAGAGGAAAGGAAGTGAAGTCTTTTCTCGGGAGCTCTCTACTCCACTCTAGTTTTAAGCTATCCGACAAGAGTAGCGTCTATCAAGGTAAGCTTCCTTAAGGAGTTGAACTTGTTAAACGTTGGCCACCAACCAGAACTTGTGCTACTGTGATTTTTTTTTTTTGCCCAGAGTCAACCGTATGAGGTCCTCTAATCTCCATGCTCTTAACAAAGTCAGTCTTTTCTCAATTGTAAGCGCTCTGACCGTCACTGTCCAATAGGTACACACGAGGCACAAATAAATATTCTTTCAAATTTTGCCCCTATTTTATAGAAGCAGATAAAGTCTAATCCTCTTGTCACTTTCTCCTCTATTATACAGCTTTTGCCAGATAAAGATTGAAATATCTCGGTAGTCGCACCTTTCGTAAACCTAGCAAAATGGCTGGGATTGCTCTTAACTGCCTTAGTTATATATTTGGTAAGTATAAAACCCTTCGTCAATCAATGAGGAACTGGCGATTCCGTTTTAGGATCATTTGGGTAACGTGAAAAAAGAATATGTGTATCGGTATCATGCATTGGTTTGGGTTCAACTCTCCGACCTAACCTAGCCTAAGTGCATAAGAAGTTTCTATAGATATGATATGAGGGCAGTGATCTCTTTCCTTCACCAGAATCGATGCTAGCGTTATTTGTCTTCTTCTGCTAACACCACATTATAAAACTATATTCATGACTCATGGAGTGCCTCCATTTGCGACGATCAATAGGATTCATATAAAAACTGTTTAGCCAAATCAAATTAAAAGCTTTAAGGGGGTATTCTACTCTAGAAATCAAAGTTTGGGCAGTTTTTTGAATTTTATTTAAAAAAAACCAAAAAACTATTCACTTTTTATGGTGTTTTTATTGATATCTTAAGAATACAGAAAAAAAAATTTTCCAAAAAAAAAAATTAAAAATTAAAATAATTAGAGGGGGTGGGAGAGACAGGTGTAAAAAAATGGCGCATCCTAGTGACATTGATACTGACTCTCCTGGTGGTTTGAAAAAAAAAATTAAAAGAAATTCTTAATCAGTAAGGATGCTGTTGCTACCTCAGGGAACACGAAATTTTTTTTTTTGTTTTTTGTTAAAAATAATTTTTTACGCTTTTTTTGAAATTCCTGAATTTTTTTTTTAATTAAAAACAAAGGATTAACGACTATATAAAGATAAAGGATAAAGGAAAAAGGATTATATAAATAAGGTTCACACAAAATTTCCAGTAAATCGGTTGTATAGAATTTGAGATAACGCCGATACTGTGTGGACAAAAGTAATTTCGAGAAAAACGCGTTTAAAAAAGTGAGTCTACCTACCTACCGGGCCAGGTACTGCGTCACTAAAGTAACTGTTTTAAAATAATTTTTCAAATAATTTTAGTTTTTAAAAATCCTTTGGAGGATATGTTTTTAAGGGTCTAAACTTTGAATATGTGAAAAAACAAATCGAATTTTTCAAAATTCTGCAATAGAATATCCCCTTAAAAGTGCGTTTATAGGGTGTCTTTAGATACGGCAAATTTTTGAATTTTTAATAATTAATTTTTTTAATAATTAAAGTATAATTAAATATAATAATAGTATCCGTTAATAATTCGCAGAAACAAAAATAAGTGCAACCGTTTTTGCTTTTAATAATTGGTATAATAAGTTAGAGAAAGTTGCAAACAATAATCTCTTTAATAGTAAATTCAAATTGTAAAACTTTCCTTCCGAAAATATGAAAATTTCTTTAGGAATTTGGCTGAAAATTAAATAAAAAGGAAATTTTCTATTTTTTCAGTTAATTTCAAACTATTGCAAATTTAAAACAGTGTTATAGTATTAAGCCATACTACAGGAAGCTTAGAAATTTACTTTAATACGCATTTATTAAACAAATATGCTAAATACTATGGAAAAACACCAAACAGGTAGACGCACATATGTATGTAAAAAATCTATAAATATTAAATGCACACGTAATATATTTTACGGTAAAATTTTATGTTGTTTTGAAATATTTCCCCACGAACGGTGGTAATGCTTAACTATAAAACTGACCGAATTATTTTCCAACCATATTAAAATTTTCGTCTTTTTTTTTCAGACTATATTAGTGTTACGATCAAAAAATTGTATTCGATTTTTCAATTAGCTCATAAACTATTCGAGCTAAATAACTTTTACAGTTATTTAGAAAAGTTCTCTGTACATGTAAAAACTTTTAATTGGTTGAATTAACTAAACAGTGTGAGAACTGGCTCAGGTGACATGGAATATAAAAGTAGAGGCGTTAGAAAAAATTATAGTTTAAATTAGAAATAAATTACAGAGATATACTGGTGCAGATATACTGTATACAGATAACATTTGTAGCTATCACGTGATGTTAGCTGCTTGAGTTGAGTTGTAATTAAAAACAAAAGCATAGCAATAACAGTTGAAGCAAAAAAAAACAAAAAAAAAATGTATATAATGGTGTGAAAAATGTGGCAGAACAAGCGTCAAAATTAAATGAAAAAGTAAATGTTTATCAGAAATCCAGTGCAAAGTTTACTACATGCAAACAACAATTAAATTAGCAAGAGCAGCGGCTGCCGACGGCGCCAACGGTCGATAATTATTGGCCTAACTCGCATGGCTGATTCGCAGAACGACAATGGCGCAACTCATACACACACTGATATAATATATACGCACATATATACGTATAGTATATGCAACTATATAGTATAAGTACATATAGGCAAGGCCATTGAATTGTTGTGCCACAAAAGGCAACAACGCCAGTCAACCGCGAAGATGACAACGCTTAATTCCTAATTATGGTGACAGATAATTAGCGTGTCAATTTGTAAGCGGCGCAGCAATCTAATTAACAGCAATGAAAAGGCAGCAAAGAACAACAACAATAGCAACAGCAACACGTGCTAAGATGCGAAGCATCAGCAACAAGGAGAAATGTAATGTAAGGAATGTTAGAAAAGGTGTGAAAGGGTGTAAATGGTTTGCAGCAATGTGGAAGTGGGATAGAGAGAGAGAGAGAGGGAGAAAAATATTTAATTATATATAAAATACAATACTATATATGTGTAACAACTAACACGATTACATCCAGTATTTTTATATGCCCGCTACTAACGTTGGTTTTATTGTTGCCGCTTGTAAGATGAGATTTGAAACTATCTACTATACTAGCGTAAGTAGAAAATTTCATATTTATGTGCCGACATAGAATTGCGCAAGATAACATCCTTCGCCTGCAGCATGCGAGTGAAAAGTAAAATCAAATTACTCCAAGTGACAATATCTCATGATCCATTCCGTTATAAGTGCAAGTGTGGAAAAGTGAATTTTTCAAGCTTAACTATAAATAAATGTATTGCACACACATATACATATGATGTAAGACGAAGTAGACTCGTATGACTAACGACGGGGTGCCCTATATATTTTTCAAATGTTACGTATACGCCTCAACCAACAATATTATCTGCAAATACAGTGTGCATTGGTAGTGAAATGTTTGTAAAAAATTTTAATGAAATTAAATTTGATAAATATATTTATTTTGAAGTAAAATAATTAGCAAATTCTTAATAATTTTT
>NW_017535407.1:1176426-1206457 GCF_001853355.1 Bactrocera latifrons
ATTTTTCACACTAAAGTCTTTTTAATGAAAAATTATACCAACTTCTTTAATTCCGTAAAATTTTTAATTTTTCATTTTAAAAATTGTTTCCCAATTTTTTCATACACAAATGTTTTCCAAATTTTCACTCACTGTACCTCCTACCGAGTATCTACGCCGCCACTGTAAATTCCTACTGTTACTAAGCCAAACAAATTACTACGCACAATTTTCCAACTATAGTACTTTGGCACGCTGCATGCTCTACATATTTCTCTACTTTCATAGACTTTTGCGCCTTTTGATTTTTCTCTACTACGCAGGCTACACTTATCTTAGCGCCGTAAGTGTGGCAATATTCATAGCGCGAGTTCATTAAATTCCAACAAAATGATAAATTTACTGTCGCGTCAGCCAAGACAATTATACGTATGGATATACATAATGCGTTTGTATGTGTATGCGTTGGTGTGGGTTAAAAATGTTGAAGGAACAGCAATACTCTTAGTAGACGTTATGCTAGTAACGCCAGGCAAAGATTTTAATCAACTCTATGTGGCTTATGCAGCTATATTAAATATGTTGCTTTGGCCGTGTTTTCATCTTTAGATATAGCGCAGTTATGTATAAGTTGAGATTACATTTATATTAACGGTGTATATATAAGGGAAAGGTCGGCTATACCCGCATACAATAATAATTTTGTTCGAGGCAAATTTCTTGGAAATACATAAATACCTTACGCAATGTCAGAACTTTTAGCTATGAAACAACCAAAACAAAGCTTCTCTTTACAATAAAATTTTAATAATAAGCTTTGCTGTTACACAAGTTCATACTCTGATAAATTCATAGCTTAATATTATATCAATAAAACTCTAAGCGAAAATTTTATCAACATTAGTTATTTCTGCTATGTTTCTTTTTCTTAAAATGCGTTTATTTCTGACAATTTTTAATTAAATTTATTATTCTGCAACTCTTATAGAGTATAAATCACACTTGCGCCGCCATGGCGGATACGTAACTTAAATTTCATGGTAGTTTTTACTAATAAATAAAAACTAGAGAAGCGAGAACGTGTTGTCACCTACAGATTAATACAATTAAATTTTATTAGTATTCCTCAAACAATTTACTTTTTTCCTAGAACTAACTGCTACACGCGAATACATTTAATTACATACATACCCACTTCAACAATCATTAATTCTTTCCGATACTTAATTGTGCCCTTGCATGTTGCGCATTTGCGTTGCTTATAACTTACAACTTCTGATATTTTATCTATTTACTATGTTATTAGCATTATTTCTTTTATTGACCGCTAGCACTTCACCACCAGCAAATGCTTGCGGCAGTTTTTAAAGTAATCCAAGTATCATGTCATTTGTTTCGTGTTAAAAAAGTAGTTCAGAAGTTTTGCCATTAGTGTTAATGCTTTGCAAAGCTTTCAAAGAGTTGATTATGATTGTTGTTGTTCTTTAGCTATCTAACAAAGCCATCTAATTCAATGACCATTGCAATTACAATACGCTAACCTTGTATTTAACGAGCGAGTAGCGGCCCATAAACACGAATTAAAGCGAGAAAATGATGGGTATATGGGAATTTTAAAAGAGAACCACGTAGAATGGCTCATATATACAAAAAAAAACAAAAAAAAAAAAGATATAATATATTTTCGTTCGTGCAATAAACATAAAGTATACGCCCTGTAGTGCCGCTGTGTCATCAGAAAAAGCTACCAGCGAATATTATTGTGAAGACAGTTGATAAATGATCCATGTGATTATGAGCATCGGACACCAGCACTAATTCAAGCAATGTGATTACAAATATATTGAACATTGGAATGTTAAAACATTTATTCAAAAATTGTTCACTTCCCACCTCAGCAGAGTAGGTGTGGGATAAGCCGAGAGCATGACAATGTATGAGCGTATTATAAAATTGTCTTTTTTGTGATGAATTGTATTTTGACCGGGCATCCAAACAAGTCTAATATGAAAGAAGCTTAATGCTAATGTGAACGCAAAGAACTTCCCTCACTGGGAGAAGCTGTAATTGGGATCTATGCTACTACATTGATGACAGCCACCACCGCTAGAAGGTCACCGCAGTTATTCGGTAGCCTGAAGCTAGGGTTCATGAACACTGTCATTCATATGATCAAACTTGACTAGGACTATAAGCAATACCCAATTCTTCCAATGACTACCGACCCATAACTGCCTTGCTGCTATTAAAAATGGACAGCCAGCCAGACCAGCCGATTCACTGCGGGGAGCAGGAAATTTTAATTTAATTTTGCGGTAACCGAATTGAGCGGCTGCTTGCAGTAAATTGCCGATTATAACGAAGCAGCATAATTCAGTGGCGAAAATGAGTGTGTGTGTGTGTGTGTGTGTGCAAGTAAATGAGAAACCAACGCGGGCGCTTGGAAGATGACGTAAGCGTACGACTCACGCGCGATTGTTTTCGCAATTTTTAAGCGGCTACTTAAAAATCCGTTATTTTTTCTCGCTCCACAACCACACAGCATTGACGTTATAAGCTTGCGCTCGAGGTGATATTTCTGACAGCTGCTTGCAAAGTTGGCGGCTAGCGGCATGATTGTCCGGTTGGCTAGCCGCTTAATGAACTTATTGCCCTCGCTGCCGATGGCATGTTAACAGTTCGGTTGAGAGGCTTAATGCGCCGTTACTCTAGTATGCATGCGTGTGTGTGCCTGTTGGTAGGTTTCGCTGTGAAATATGGCTTGCCTCTTAGGCAGAATGTCTACTCTACTGGGCTAACGCACTTTGCTTGATTGTTAAGCAATGTTAATTATATAATTTCATTTAACGAGCCAGTTCTGTGCGAACAAACATGATAATGGTTGCAGTGGAAGGACAACGGCTCGCGTATGCGTTATGCATAAGTCGGCTGGCATGCTGCGGCAGGAGGAGGGCGTGAGCGGTGGCATAGCGGTAGAATTTGTAAACTGTAATTAAAATTTGCGAGCTCAACGAAATGTAAAAATGTATGTGTATGTGAGTGTTTACCTAAAGCAGCAGCATGTTACGAGTGTGTGTGTGTGTGTATGTGAATGTCCTTACTTATATTTGCTGGCTAGTGGGCGAAGTGTTAAATTCGCTTTAAACGAATTAATTCTACTTACAGCTGGTTATTGTAATTGAATTGCTCTTTAAAGTCGTACCTGAAATGGAAAGAGATGTATGTGTGAGTTATTATGTATATTAAAATTTTATTAATTTTATTAATTTTGATGTCAATGATGCATCACACTATGTAAGCCTCAGTTTCGAAAACATCGATTAAATAATAGAAACTGATGAGTCCGACGATCATAAAAGCACTGCTTCGATTTCTCAGATATTTTTGATTTTATTAGAACCCAGAGAGACCATCAAAATAAGATTAGAAAGAAGCTCGAAGTGTGAGTGTCACACCAGTTAACGCAAAAACCTCACTGACCGAATTTGTATCTACGATCTGTTACTGAAGCTGAAGCTCAGAGTGATGAAACGTGTTTCACTTATGAACGCGTTAAGCGAAAATGGTGATGATGGAATCGAAGTGACTCGCTATTAGTTCCAACAGCTTGGGTGGAAAGCTCTTATGTATTTACTTTCTAGCTTGGAGCCAGCATCAAAGAATTACTAATATTTCCTATCTATGGCGAATGATTTTGTTGTTGAAAAGTTCTCCTCGAGAAAACATTGTGAAAATTGACTATACCAGTGCTTTGCCAAGAGACAGGAGGGTTTTCTGCTTGGCTCTTGTGCAACTTCGTACTGGCTACTATAGCAGGTTAAACTTCTACTTATTTAGAAGCCACGCCGGCATAGTAAAAATATGTGCAGCAAGTAACGAAAGTGAGGCAACAGCGTCTATTGAAAGTCAAGCGCAGGCATCCTAAAGGAAGACTACACCTCATAGACCTTATAACTGAACTTCATCTGGTATCGTATAGAACCAAAATTGTATATATGTGTCTTATTGGCCTACCAAACTAACCTAGCCTAAAGAAGGTAATAAGATATTTTTCTATTAATTCAACCTTTTTTACCAAGGCATTTACACTCTTAAGAGAAAACATTGTATTTTTTAAATGATCCTAAATGTAGGCTACACTTTACTTATTTAAAGTTTGACCCGTTTTTACAGACAATATTTATCTAAATGTCTTCGCATTTTATATTAGCTAGCCGCATAGTTAGAGGCAGATGCATTAAAATTGCTTTATTTTGCACTGAATCTCTATTTTCCGTTACTTGTGATTCTTTATTCATTTTATTGAAAACTTTGCGTATTCCCAGTTTAATTCTTTATTTATTTCTGAGGAAGAATATGTAACAAATATTAATTTTTACTATTCTTTGTTTTATTCAATTACCATGAACAATGCATGTAGTGTGTTCTTATATCTTCTCATAATAAATAAATACTTAAAAGTTGAAAACTTAACACCTTCAACTGCAAAAACATTCTTGGCACCTAAACAAAAGGAAAACATACTAAAAATTTTGTCAGAATCATCATGAAAATTCAAAGAAATGGCAGTCAAGTGACAAGTAAATAAGAGGTTAGGGCACAATAGACTCTAAGCTGCGGTGCAATCCTCATTTACTTACCTAACTGCTCAAAATAGACTATTGACGTGTTAAAGGCAATCCAAGTATATGAGGTAGGAAAAGCAAGAACAAAAATTATGATACTACCCTACTAGTATATCTTTATGTCACTTATAATTTTTGCTTTTTTGTGTCACGTTGCTTGACACAGAATAATGTTGATTTTCCTACAACTTATAATCAATTCAATCAGCCACACTGCCTTTGGAGTAACCAACTATTTGTACTGTTATTACCGTTGCGTGTGCTTTGTGGCATTTGTAAATGTTGAATATTTTCAATTGATTGCACTCAAAGCACTCGTGGCACGCACTTTTGCACTTGAAGCACTTCAATATAGTTAATTACTCTTATTGTTGACAATGAGCATTGGTACTTGCAACGCTCTGTGGATTTGAGTATATACTACCTGCATGCAAGCATAGTTAATATTATATTTATATAGCGGTATAACTAATTGTGGTGCGCTGCGTAAATTCTACATGGAAAGCAGGAAGAGTATGGAGAGCTGATGAGTGCATATTACTCATACACCATGGCGTACCATTTTAGAACCTGAAATGCAAAGCAAGAAAAGAGGCAGGATATGGTAATTTAGAATACGAATACGAATAATTTTTAGTCTTAATTAATTTGAGGAACTGAATTTAGAGACCGAAGAAGTCGCTCAGTATAGACTTACGGCAAACTACGAATTGGAAATAGAGAAGTTCGCTCATAAGTGTTTACAAAGAAAAGGTGATTTATAATGTACGTAGAATGTAGAACAAATTACAGCCATGAGAACATTAATTAATAGCTAAATAGGAGAAATATGTTCAAAAAGTTCTTTTTATATTGAAATTTGCAGAGCGCTAAAACAATTTGAATATGAATAAACAATATTGATTACAGCTGTCATTAGAAAAAATTCTTACTAGCCAAATTAATATTTAACCAATACATACTTCCAGCTGTTCCTTCTTTATGTAACTTCATCAGTATTATCACTATTTTTTAGTTTAAAAGCTAATTTAGCAATTAACCGTATTTAAATGCGTATAATAAAATTGTTTAATTTAACCCATATATGTTAATAAAAATTATCAAGTTTTCTTAAACCAGAACGCATAAAACATTTTGAAGCACGCCAGGTGGTCCACAAAGGAAAAACATACACTGCCACTCAAAAAATCTACAAATTGAAACAAAAAATTATTTATTCTTAAACCATATTTAAATATTAGCAAGTCAAAAAGTAATGATTACTGAAAGAATATTTAATTACAAAGTGATAAAAGTAATAATTACATAATTTTTATTGAAATTATTATTTTGAAATGTGTTTATAATGCAACTATTATAGAGTATTATAGTTTGGTTCACATAACGGTTGTTTGTAAGTCCTAAAACGAAAAGAGTCAGATATAGGGTTATATACACCAAAGTGATCAGGGTGACGAGTAGAGCTGAAATCCGGATGTCTCTGTCCGTCCGTCCGTCTGCCCGTCCGTGCAAGCTGTAGCTTGAGCAAAAATTGAGATATCATGATGAAACTTGGTACGCATATTTCTTGGCTCCATAAGAAGGTCAGGTTCGAAGATGGGCAAAATCGGCCCACTGCCACTCCCACAAAATGGTGGAAACCGAAAACCTATAAAATGTCATAACTAAGCCGTAAATAAAGATATTAAAAGGATCGCACTAGGGAGGGGCATATTTAAACGTAATTTTTTTTTGGAAAAGTGGGCGTGGCCCCGCCCCCTACTAACTTTTTTGTACATATCTCGAAAACTGCTACAGCTATGTCAACCAAACTGTATAGAGACGTTTCTTTTATTTCCATATGCAGTTCAAAAATGGAAGAAATCGGATAATAACTACGCCCACCTCCCATACAACGGTTATGTTGAAAATCACTAAAAATGTGTTAACCGACTAACAAAAAACGTCAGAAACACAAAATTTTACGGAACAAATGTCAGAAGGAAGCTGCATCCAGGCTTTTTTTGAAAATTGAAAATGGGCGTGGCGTCGCCCACTTATGGACCAAAAACCATATCTCAGGAAGTACTCGACCGATTTAATTGAAATTCGGTACATAATATCTCTTAACACCCTGATGACATGTACGAAATATGGGCGAAATCGTTTCATAACCACGCCTTCTTCCGATATAACGCTATTTTGAATTCCATCTGATGAGATGGTGAGAGCGGAATGAAACTTTACACAAATACGGTATTTCAGCTGAGGTATCCCTTGTGGAAAAATTGTCGTGATCGGACTATAACTTTTCAAGGTCACTGATATCGAATACGAACTCACTTCTAACCTAACCTGACCTAATGTTTCACCGAAAATATCGATAAAACTCTCAGATATTTTCATGTAATTCAGAGCGCATCATATACTCTCGCAATAAAGTTGATAATAGCGGTATATATCGTCAGATATATGGTTACATGTACCAAAGTGATCAGGGTGACGAGTAGAGTTGAAATCCAGATGTCTGTCTATCCGCCCGTGCAAGCTGTAACTTGTGTAAAAATTTAGATATCTTGATGAAGCTGGTCATGCGAGAGTATAAAATGTTCGGTGACACCCGAACTTAGCTCTTCCTTACTTATTTTTATTACAAAATAATTAATTACAGAAAAAAATGTAATTATTATATAATTTTTATTCAAAGTATGTATATGTAATGTAAGAAAATAATTGATTACTTAATTTTTAACGAAATTAATTAATTTACAATTTCTTTGTAAAGTAATGATTATTTAATTATATTTTTCATTATTTTATTTATACGGTTACAATATTTTAATTGAAAATATTTATTTAATTATGTAATGATTACTCAATTTCTATGCCAAAATAATTCATTACAACATAAAAGAGCAATGATTACATAATTTTTATCAAAATTATTTATTTGTAATGTGAGAAAAGGATAAATTAATTGTTCTTTTTGATAAGTAAATTATTAATAATGTTTTTAAAATGTAATGATTATTTGAATTAAAAAAAAAAAATTATAATTCATTACAGCGTAAACAATATTGATTGCTTAATTTTCATTAAAACATATGTATTTATATATTTTTTTTAATGTATTTAAAAAGTTATGATTAGTTAATTATATTTTTCATTAATTATTTTGTATCGTTACAATTATTTAATTGAAAGTACTTATTTATTATGTAAAAAGAAATGATTGCGCAATTTTTATTAAAATTATTCCTTTGTAATGTGAGCAATGATGTGATTACTTGACTTTTGTCGAAAATMATATATTTATTATGTCTTCAGAGTAATGATATCTTAATTTGTAATGAGAAAGAGTGATTACATAGTCTTAAAGAAAAGTAATTTATTTATAATGTAAAACCGTATTGATTATTTTTGCTTATTAAAAAAATACATATATATTATTAGTAAGGTGCAAAATGAATTATTAATTAATTTTTATGGAAACTTTTTGCATATTATAAAAGGTGTAATGATTACCTGTACTTACTTAAAAGTAATTGTTTAGAACGAAAAAAGTAATGGTTTCATATTCTGAGTTAAAACGTATTCGCTAAAAATTAATGTCCATTATGTAAGAAATGTAGTGATTACTTAATTTCAGCTTATCAAATGTAAAACAGTAATGATTACAAAATTAATGTTACAAAATTAATGCCCATTATGTAAGAAATGTAGTGATTACTTAATTTCAGCTTAACAAATGTAGAACAGTAATGATTACTCTCTTTCAATAACAAACAAAATATTTATGTCGTACAACAACTATAAATACTTAATTAAGAAATAATTTTTACTATAGAAAAGTAATGATTACATAAATTTAACTAAATATATTCACTGATAATGTTAAAAAGTAATGATTACTTGTTTTTAATAGAATTTTTTTATTTCTAATGCAAAAATGTTATGATTACCAAATTTTCATCAAAGAAATAATCACTCAATCACTTATCGTGTACACCACTGTAATTACCCACAATTAACAGCAGTAAGTACACAAAGCGAAAAGCTCAAAAATTACATTATCCAAAAGCAATAGTTGCAACAAAAAGCCGCACAACTGCAATTAATTACATTACATTTGTAAAAAATTACATTGAGTACAAACACACGCGGAGCTTTGCTTTCTGACATTGTGCTGTACATTATATATAAATACATATACATGAAAACATGTACTTAATGTTGCTTTGAGCAAAAACGTCATTAAATCAAACGTAATGCACGCACACTGGCGCACAAAAGTTATGCACCAACAAGCAGCTGATGTAATGCGCTTTTCGTGCACGCACACACACACACGCACGAAAAAAAAGTATGCACAAAAAGCTGCAAGTATTTATGCAATTTTCACAACAATGCAGTGGCACGAGGCCAAAGCGGCTATTCATTAAGCGCCGCACAACGCGCTCTGCTCACACAGTTATGCTTCAATCATGCGCACATGTGTGTGTGTGTGTGTAGGTTGGCGCAGCCGTATGTAAATACGCATTAAGTTATGACATTACTTGTCAACAGGCAAAAAGTATTAGCACACAGTTCAATTTAATTAATCAATGGCAAATTAAGCCGCTTAACAACATTGTAAGCGTTTATTAGTGAAACACCTTCATAAAAGCATGCCAAATCCAGCTGCAATTTAATAAAGTGATAAAAGTAGACGTGATTAAAGCTTAGTAATTAACGATAAGCATAATTGCATTGATATTTCGGTTGGTATTAGCAATAATTGTGGAAATCAGTTTGTGAGCAAAGCCAAAATATGTGAGGCGGAAACTGGAAACCATTAAGCAATGTAGAATATGCATAAAAAAATTAAGAGCTTAGCTTCTTCTTTTAAGTTAACTGCAAAATTATTTTCCATTATACACATACTTATTGTTAAAGTAAAGTTCTGGTTTAAAAAGAATCATCAGAAGCAAAATATGGGGAATTTTTTGTTTCGCAAATATTCATAAAAGCTTGTGCCTGAACATACCTGGATGAACCAAAACTAATACTAATGTTTGTGGTAACATTTTTTTTTTTTTTGAGATTTCACGGTTTTGTAGTTGAAAACTATAACTAAAAAGATTCACCCCGTGGATTGGTTTGGCTACTTCAACAGAGAATCAAATAAAGTAAATCAGTAAATTTAGTAAAAAATCTGATTTTTTCCACCCGTGCTGCCCATGTCGCTTAAAGTCGAGCAAAGGGAGTCGCGGAAGAAACCCTGGTCGAAGGCTCGTCATTCGCAACGAAGGTGTTCCAGCGTCTCATCGTCCTCCGCGCATGCTCTGTCTTCCACTTTTCCCAATTTTTTCAAGGCATGACTAACCATAAGATTGTTGCAATGACACAAACAACATACATACAAAGAATGTTACTAAGTTTCTTTATACTTTTAGTCTGTCCAACATTACCGCTATCCTAGAGTATATTTTTGATATGTCCAGTATTCCAGTACGCTAGTATTACAAGACATAGTGCTACAAGACCTAGAATGTTCCGTGACCTGATGTACCCCCCTGTGTCAGGGTCTATTTATTGGCTGCTTGCATAACGTTAGGCAGATAAACTTACAGGTACTATAGGCGCAAGGGATGGTCCAAATACCTACTTAACTATCCGCTAAAAGGATTATGGACTAGCTGATTAGAGAAAATGTCCACTTGGCACCACTTGTTATACCAACAATTTTGGCACGAAAGCCTCAATTGTAGACATTTGGATTGAAGCAACCTTTTACGTTTTGATTTTTGTAAATGAAACTCGCTCCTATTCTCATTTTATACTTTGAACAGTCGCGGAATATGTATACTTGGTCGCTGGAGCTTTCGATCACAGAACCATTGATAGGTGCCAGAATCACTCAATTTTGTCGAAATACAAATGTTAAATCTGTGTACCTATGCGTTCCAACTACAAGGTTGTTATGCAAAATTTTTTTTATTATACACACGATCAATCGGCCGAATATCGTGACAAGGGTGAGCCGAAGCCTAAAAAACCACGTGAAAGTAGGTGAAAAACAAGGTTATGTTGGCAGCAAGCACCATGTTCGCCTGATTTACCTCGTGGAATAAGTTAAGTCTATTCCGGAAATTAATTTTAACATCTGTTTCGAGGACTGGAAAAACATAAAACAAGGAACCAGTACGCATCGCTAAAACTCAGTTATCGTATAATAATATTTTCGAACAATCTCTTTTTAAAGCTCTAAAATGACTTCATGTTCGTTAAAATTTTGAGGCCAGAAACGTTGTCAATATTTATGACTGTCAACAGATAGATTTGCGCTTATAAATGAGATTACTAGATAGTTATACTTCCATTATGGTTAAATTAAAAATAATTTCCAAATATATGTTTTTTTTTTGTTGTTTTTTTGGAAAATACTCACTTGACAGTCCACAATCAGGTATTACCTCAACTAGTAACAATTGTAGAGCGCACACTTACTTGAAAATGATATAAAGCCAGTGTATGAATGACTTCCTTTGAAAACCAAATGTAAAGTAATCAAACCGCACTACTGAAACTTCAGATATGGGTCAATGAAAGTTTATGAAAAAATCGAACTTCTCCTATTAGTGAGCGCAATAACCCACATTGTATGATGAATGCGATGAAACCAGAAAAAGTTCGAAATATAATTCAGCAATATGCACGCAACGCAACACAGATTACACATCACAATGCACACAGACAGACTGCATAGTGAAAAGCAAAAGCGAAAAGAATATGCATTGAATATTCATAAAGTAAATTAATCCCCGTAGTAATATATTGCGGTCGCTTGTTGGCCAAAACGCAACAGCGGCCGTTGCTGCCACCACCGCTACCGCTGCTGGTGGTAATTCACTGACCGACTGACGCGCCACGAACGCCGAGGAGTTGGCAGTGGCAGTGGGACTTCCGCTTCAACGGGTGCATCATTGCACACATACACATATACACGCGTACACGCTAGCCACAGCACCACAACTACAATGCCAAATAAACAACAACAATGTAAGCGTATGCGTAAATAACGGGCTGGCGGTTGGCAGGTAGCGTAGAGCAAAAATCTGAAGAATAAATGGAAGAAAATGAACACAAGAAATTGGGTCAGAAAGCGTACGCTGGCGATGGGTGCAAGCCACACGCACACATACATACACACTTTCATATTATTTCGTTGCCATAACTACATATTTTCCAGCAACCCACTCACTCATATACTTCACTTAGCACTTTATGCGGGCATTTTTCACAATACTGATTACTTAATAAAGTTATAAAGTTCATTATGGATAGTAGCTCGCAAAAATTATGAAAAAGGTGAAGAAAAAATATTCACAAAAAAAAAATAAAAAATAAAAAAAATTGAATTAGTAAAAGGAAATATTAAAAAAGTTGAAAAAGTGAAAAAAATATTAAAAACAAAGTTGAAGAGCGCATATAAAATCCAACAGCGCAAATGAGAAATTATTATGAGCAACAGCAAATGGTTGAGAAATTTCAGATTAATGCAAAGGTGAATAATGGATGGAAATATGGACTCAATACTTGCAACAGTAAATGTGGTACGGAATGTACGAATAGTGTACGAATATCTGCAGATATTGACCTTAATTGAATACAGCGTACAATATGCTTTACGACTAACTATTACCGTTATTTCTGTGCCAGAAATATTGCTCACGAACGGCAACGGCAGCGCAGCAGCATAATGAGCAAATGAGTATTTGTGTGCGGAAGCAAAGGATGCTCCCAAAAAAAAAAAAAATAAATGAAAAGCATATTGACAGTAAAAAGTTGGAAAAGGTGAAATATGCGCTAAGTGAAATGCGAACGGGGTCAAGGTACTTTGGGTTATCGCTTCGCAGCAGTGAAAAGAATGCGAATTTAATTGCAGTTTGGCAGCTCTTCTCTTTTCATTGTTCGTGCTTTTTAACCGCATTTTTATATTATATTTTTTTCCACCACCGCTTGCAGAAGTTGATAAATTGTGTGAATTTGTGGGCGGCTTTTGTAAGGATTCGCTAAAAATATGTTTGCTTATGGGGGAGTATGAACTTAGGGATGTGAGTAAGCTAATCAACGCATTAAGATATTGTGTGAAGAAGAAGAAAAGCGAAAAAAAGAGAAATTAATTAATCTCAAACCCCAAAGTACCAAACGGATGGGGTGATTTAATACAAAGTGTGAAAAAATTAAAGTTCAGAAAGAATTTCTTCACACGAAATCGGCATCAGTGAGAGAGTATAGCGATTCAGACTTCGTAAAACGATAGATGCATAGTTTCCCCGCCAGATGGCGCGACTATCGTCAAAAGAAGAATTTTCTAATGAATATTATATTCTTGTAGATGACAAAAGTGAAGATTTCACATTGTTATGTAGTGACCGCATGTGGAAGCGGCCAGATCTACAGATCTATGTAAAATTGGAGAAAACAATATCGATCGGTAACTCGATGATCAACGGATCTTTTAAAAAATTAGATAAAAGCAATATCGAGCGATCCTTTGTCGTTGCCAAAGAACGCCTAGATATTGTATGCGCTAACATATCTACTTTGATGTCGATTATTAAAAATTTGTTAAATGTGCTTCAATGAAATTGCACATAGATTTTGATCATCTCTGATCAGCCAAAAAAAAAAACTAACAAGGAGAATAACACAAAGAAGTTCACGATCTCTTATCGGCAGACCGATAATTGAAAATGAGAGTGAGATAACTGAGAGCGTGAGCATCTCAAAAGATCGTTTAGCTTGTATCATTGGAGAGCAACAACTAGTCGAAACTGTGCGTTTCACCTGATCAATCTGTTCGATGAAAGCATAGAAGGCCGATAGGACAAGACCAGAAAAAAGCTGCTTTCCAGATTAACGAGGTGAAATGAACGGCAACTATCTATATAAGGACCTAAAGGGTAAAGACACTATGTTTTTGAATAAATGGTTCAATTAGACGCTCTTCTCCTTTAATAGCATAACCACAGGTCCTAACCGTGCCAAGACCACGTCGCTTGATCCTTCCATTTGATGTGTGGAATTTTTTTCCGCTTAACTTTAATCAAGTCGCCCTTTAGCTCATAAACTTCGGGGTTCCATCTGCTTTGATACTCAACGTTCATGCGAAAATATCCAAATCTCACGGAAAAAAATTTTTTTGAAAGTTCTATGAGCTTTCCCATCTCGGATCGTCGTCGACCAAGTTTCGATTAGACACTGGGATGGTCCG
Organism: Bactrocera latifrons; assembly: GCF_001853355.1. Classification (NCBI taxonomy): domain Eukaryota; kingdom Metazoa; phylum Arthropoda; class Insecta; order Diptera; family Tephritidae; genus Bactrocera; species Bactrocera latifrons. The sequence goes on from NW_017535407.1 coordinate 1,190,269, forward strand.
GTATTGGACTATAGTCCAAATCGTAGTGCTAGACTTAACTCTGACTAGGGGATGAAGGAGATTATACTGAGTCATTGGGCCGATTAGATAATTGGTGGCAGAAAAAATGATCCGGTATCGAATTATGCCCTAGGCAGTACTGCGGACGTCAATTGTAGCTAGCGGTCGGAGGGAATTAAACAAAGTCGCAACTTTATAACATTCAGTAATTTGTGGCTCTTTAAACGGAGCCAAGTTGCTATCTAGTCTCTATAAGGGCAAAAAGGACACAGACTATTGAACATTCAATCGTTATATGGTCTGATAGTGTGAACCAGTGTGTTCGATTCTAGACATCATAGGTATAGGCTCTTCTCTTCTTAGACAAACTGCAGTTTATTGCTTACTCAGGATCAGAGATAGCGGAGTCCGCGACTTTCTGAAAGACTCTGGTCTTTCATCAACGAACAGTATAGTAGTAGTCTGCAGTCAGCTATGTTCTATAATAAAACCACACCTAAAATATCAAATTCAAATGTAATCTGTAACTAAACTTGGTCAAGAAATGCGAGTTCATCGATATAAACCTTTAGTGACCTAAGAACCTGCTCTCTATTTTCATAAAAAGACAAACTACATAGTTAATTCCTTAGCGCTAACATAATTTTACAACGAATATTATCCGCTTGTAATGCGTTATAAGCTTTTAATGAATTAGCGCAAGTGCAACTTAAAATGTCCCGTTCCACCCTTCATTTCATATTCACAACGCCGCTCACACAAATTTATGCTCTTTGAATTAAGGCAACAATTTCGCAGCTGATTGATGGATCTACTCACTCAGGTTAAATATTATATGCGTTCACAACCGCATTTTGATGAGCCATAAATGTTGCAACTTAGTGTAAAATATGCTTAATGCAACTTTTAACGATGCAACATGAAAAATCGTTACCGCAACGGCAACAACAAAAACAATACTTGCATAAATAATCACTCCAACAAGCAGCAACAACCAATATACACGCATGCATACACACGTAAGCACCTGCATAGCTATAAAAACCACCAACACGCACACATATGCACATATCCATAGGAATGTACGCAGGTGCCTCGCTGAGCTGCGCAATGGTGCGTGGATCCAGCGTACTTATTCCGCTTTTGTGCTACATTTTACGCCACATTTACGCCGTTAGCCAAAAGATTACTTTGTCACAACTTCTGCAATGCTCCACTTTGCACCGTGGCGCCACAAATAGATGGAAGAAAAAAACTATAAAAAATTCAAAATACGGAAAATGCGAAAAGTGAATATCTGGCACAAAACCGCTTGAAAATAGCAGGAAAGCTACGAACATAAATATATTCGAAGATGTGCTCTCTATGCAAGGTATTAGCACGAAACTTTTTTTCAGGCACTTCATTTGGTGGAGATAATATATTTGCACTCGAAATGTGAGTTATTGTGATCAAAGAATATATTTCAGACACATATTGCACTGCTTTTCAGCTTTAGCTGTTCCTTAAATATTTTTCTCTGACTCTCATATAATGTTTCCTTGAAAGCTTCGTCTTCTATATTTGACTGAAAATGCTGAAGATGTCTTTAAAAAGTTTGTATAGCTTTGTCCGTCAAATAACTGAGCTACCACTCCCGTATCTGATATTTCGGCATTCAGCACTTATTCCGCTCCAAAGAATTACTGCTGAATTAAAAAAAAAAATTATAGCCTTCTATCAAACAAATAGGCTACAACCGCATATCTAACTCTTTGCTATTAAGCACTTATTCAGCCCCAAAGAATGACTGCTGAATTAAAAAAAAAAATATTATAGCCTTCCACAATCTATCAAAAAACCTAGCTGCAACCGCATATCTAACTTTTTGCCATTCAGCACTTTTTCAGCCCCAAAGAATGACTGCTGAATTAAAAAAAATATTATAGCCTTCCACAATCTATCAAAGAACTTAGCTGCAACCGCATATCTAACTTTTTGCCATTCAGCACTTATTCAGCTCCAAAAAATGTTTGCTGAATTAAAAAAAATTATATACAGTTTCCACATTCTGTCAAACAATTGTGCTGCAATCCAGTATCAGACATTCAGCACTTATTCAGCTCCAGAGAACGATAGCTGAATTAAAAAAAATTGTAGCTTTCTACAGTCTACCAAACAACTGTAACAATTTCATATCTGACTTTTGGCATTCGGCACGTAATCAAATCCAGATAATAATTGCTGAATTCAGTGCTGAATGATAGGTTTAAGCGAAATATTACTGTATAAGGCGCTGAATGCCGAAGAACATCCAAATGTGTTGTCATCATCTCATTCGATTGTTTGAAGATATTATAAAAATGAAAGAAGACTACGGCTAATTTTTTATGGGATTCAGAAATGTGGGGACATTTTCAAGGGATAAGTCTGTAGACTATGGTCATGAAAATTATTATATTAGTCTTACCACCATTTTTAAGAGAAAACGACTGGTTTCATCGCATAAGCTTTTCTTCAAGACGTTCTTCTAAAGAAAGCAGCTCTGTTGTAGATTTGAAATCAAGTTATTACGCTGAAAAAGATGGAAAAGTTTGGTCACTTTATTTTTGACTATCTAGCTTTCGCTAAGTTTACTCAAAGCACCTTAGACAGCAAAGCGGGAAAATAAACTTTCCATGGTATTGTTTGGTTGGAATATCATAAATGTCATAGTTTTGATCAACAAGATGAATTGGCTAATTGGAGATTTCGGATAGGGCCAAAGCGCTTCGTAGGTATGTACGTAGGATGAAATCCATGCCAAGGTATTTCTTGAAACAAAGAGCATGTGTTTCAACAGCTCAAGTGATCTCATGGCGCACATTAAAGACATATTAACCTCAAAATTCTTGAAACATCTTTCATTCATATCAATATTAGTTTCCGTATATACAAAATCTATTTCTCAACACCAACCAAACCGGTCTGACGTAAGCTTATGAATGTGCAAAAAACTTTTGTACATACATATGTATATACTCACAAATGCATTAAATAAAAACCACATAACCTATAAATTCAAGCAAGTGCTCGCGCTTCACTAAAAGCGAAAACACGTCAAACCTAAATTGATGCGAAAAGGTGTTGACTATTACCAAGATGATAATGTCCAAAAAGTAAAAAACCTTCATACAAACATCCACATATAAATATTCATACATATATCAAACTGAAGAAGATAATGTTTCGTTATATATGACCTTCATTTTATGAAGAGCGCCCAAGTAATATCTCTACAACTTTAAAGGTTTGTGTGTCAGTATATACAAAAACAAAAACTGAAACAACTGCTAAGAACTGTTGGCTCTTTTAAAATTTTACAAGGTAACTGTTGCTTCCAACAATTCTCGCATCAATGTCATTTTATAAGCGACATTTGGCATTTTATTTGACGTGAGTCTTGATCAATAAATGATTTGCGTAAATAGGTGTGGTTAAAAGACTATAAAATTGAGCAACTCAACTGAAGCTGAACAGAAAACAAATAAAAATCTATGTATAGTACATAGCCCTTTGTGTAGGTAAGTGTTTTATATAAAAAACTATAAAGTGTGAGAATAGATTTGCAATTTTCTCGCTTGCTACTTGATGAAGTCATAAAATCTTTTATTGCTAGCGCTTTATTTCGTAGACAAATGCTATTTTGGTGCGGGTATTTTACTTTATAGTTTAGTTTTAACACCTGTAGAGGAACAACTGATGGATAATAGTTTCAAAGATGCATGAGAAGACTTACGGTTTGTCGAGCTTAAAGAAACCGATTGCCATTGAAAGGCGAATTTGTGGAGGAATTACGCCAGTTATAGCCTTAAAGCTAGAACATAAAAAGAGTTGGAATCAATAAAAAGAATTATTTCAGAAATCTGCCCAGAATTAATAAACGTGCCTGAAGTAGTATTGAAGGTGATAGTTTCAAAAATTTCAAACTACTTCCTGAAGTCGGCAGTTTAACGAGAATAATTTATTTTTAAGTCTCATCCACGGGGCAGGTCGGCCACCTTCTTATTTAACTAAAAAAAAAATTTTTTTTTTTAATAATAAAAAATTAAAATAAAAAAATTATAAAAAATAAAAAAACAACAACAAAAAATAGGAAAGGTCATAGAATCAAACCAATTAACTGGTGTTTCAGGAGCTTGAAAAGTTCACTATAGGTGTAAAATTGTTATAAACAGTTTGTTACAGTTCTGCTGACGGGAATTGGTCTTGGACTATTAGGAAATAAATTTCCTCGGAAAGTTGCTTTTTCCCAATTTGGTCTTCAGAGATGTATTAATTCACAAATCAGGACTTATAGGACTTAGCGCGATACATTCTGAACTTATCCTATGTTAAGCCAAATTAAGTTAAGTTAAATAATGTTAAGTTAGATTAAGTTAAACCAACACCTAAAGCCAAGTCAAACAAAATATGTTGAGTTAACTCAAGTTAAGTTAAGTTAGACTAAGTACAGTTAAGTTACGGCAAATTAAAGTTAAAGCAACTGAAGTTATGTTGTGTTGAGTTACGTTAAGTTAAGTTAAGTTAAGTTAAGTTAAGTTCAGTCAAGATAAGTTAAGTCAAGTTAAGTTAAGTTGAGGTAAGTTAAGTTAAGTTAAGTTAAGTTAAGTTAAGTTGAGGTAAGTTAAGTTAAGTTAAGTTAAGTTAAGTTAAGTTAAGTTAAGTTAAGTTAAGTTAAGTTAAGTTAAGTTAAGTTAAGTTAAGTTAAATCCTATATAACGTTTTGCTATGTTATTTATGGCGTATTTGCACGCAAAAGCGACTTTTCCCCCCTTTTGCTGTTTTTCATTTTATATCTAATTTTCGTGCAATTGATTGCAATTAGCATCTTCCGCATTTATGGTATTTAATTGCGCTTATACCATACATATGCGCATATATTAGTGGATATTAAAAAATAAATTATGCAGAAATATTTTGTCCGATAGTTAGTAATTTATTGCTGCTTCTACAAATCATTTTTCCTTATTCAGCAATCAAAGCAGGAAAAATGTATACATTTGATAAGCAAAAAATTTATTATTTAATTTAAAAATGTTATTTTTATTATTTTTTTTTTATTTGTGGATACTAACTACATATATTAAATTATATACACTATACCATATACAAATATACACAGTTATTATATTGCACTTTAGCATATTCAATGAAGCTAAGTTGGTTTGCTTATAAGCTAAAGGGGATTTTTTGCGCCCTGGGTATTTTGTTAATGCGCGCTTCAGCAATTGTTGTTGCATTTTTTTGCGAATTATTTATAATAAATTAAAAAAATAAAAAATAATCTACAAATTGTATGGATTGTTTTATTGATTTCACTGGAATATAGATATTTTGATGCCAATAATATTTTTTCAAAATTTATTTAATCGGAAAAAATAATAAATTTAAACCAAAATTACTATTTCAATAAGCTCTCTTGTAATATATTCGAGAAATTCTTCTTGTATTGCGACATTTCTTGTATATTAATATCTTTTTTTTTAATTTTCTTTTTAAATTTGCTAGAGATTTTTTTCAATAATCTGAACTCTTTTCTTTGAAAGATTCTTCTTTTAACCGTTAAAATTCATCTTCGAAAATTTACAGCACACAACTTCAGCGCTCATCCGGCTTTAAAACGCGCCTTTGTGTCTACAAATTAAACACACAAATTCCAGGATTGCCTGTCGCTGCGGCAGCCAAGCAGTTAGTTTGCCTGGTTACCTACCTGGTAGTTTTGCAAAACTTTTTCACACAAAAGCGAAGTAGTCAAGAAATTTCCATAGTTGCGTCTTTTACTTCGTGTTGCAAGGAAAAATGCCGCAGGGTGCCTTTTACTTACTAATTTCACTTGTTTTTTTTTGTTTTTTGTTATTTGTGCCGGATTTCACATTTCTCATAGACCTAGTTTTTACAAGTTCTTGCTACTGAAACTGGCAGTTGTGCTGTCAAGTGTAAAATTCTAATGTACGCATACAGTGGCGTGCAAAAACTTGTGTTCAAGTTTTACGCCAACAGCATTTCAACGGTGCCACGGCGGCGCACTCCACACTCCGCGAAACCAAAAGCGTGTATAATGCTATGTGGGTGTATGTTTGTGTGTATGTGTGTGTGTGCACAAGAATCCTATTTTACTTCCGCTTCTTTACATTTTGTAGCGCTTGTCAGTCGCTTGAGCAGCCGCACGGCATAAATAGTCAGGCAATGCAAATTTACCGTACATACTCACATACACACACACATACACAACCAAGTGTATAGTAGCGCGAAGTTTGCCTGTATCAATATGTACTTAGGCGAATATTGTTATTGCAATCGCAGTTAAAGATATGGGAAGTGGTGTGAGAAGGCAGCGGAAAAGTGCCACCAGTGCCGGTAAGTAAACAGCGCAAGTAACTAAATAGCTACTAATTGAGTTACTATTTGCGAGCACTTGACTGTCGAGTTTTATATTTTATGTTTTATGTTTCACTAGTCTCCGTAGGCAAAGTATATGTGAAAGTGTGTGTGTGTTTAGCGGGTGCAGAAATTTGCATGAAAGGAAAACTTGATGAGAACTTTGCACTTTTGAGAAGTGAAAAAAATGGTGGAGTAGCTTAAACTACTTTAAAGATGGTAAAAATATAATAGAATTTTGAACTATTTGTGAACATTGTCACTATTCTTTTAGAGCTTAATCGATTATGCAATTTCCGTCTATAGAAGTATATATCTCCTTGACTCAGCTGTCAATTTTTTAGATATTGATCTTAAATTAACCACACGCTCTTTTCGCCCAACGGAACTTCTCACTTGTCGGAACTGCCGTTATTGGACAACTGTGGCAGATAGCTGTCATACAAACTGACCGTTAAAAATAAAATTGTTGTTTGAAAGACGCATTTATTTGTTGAGAATTCTTTATAAAACTCGCCATGATTTATTGTACAAAATAGCACCACAACCTCTGAACATTAAAGTCAAAATAACGGGTGAAACAAGTAGATGTGCCTTTTTGAAAAAAAAAACTTTTTTTTATAACTCATGCGTGATTCAGTCTTTTTTGGAAGGACTTCGACAAAGATCGACAATGTGACTCGTGTACGCAAAGTTATCAACTCAGACCATCGACTTAGTATTCGTTTAATTCCACATATGTTCAACTTATCAAAATCTGTGGTCCATGACATTGTGACGGAGCATGCCGATTGGGAGTTGCACCATGACAACGCCCTGGCTCACCAGATGTGGGGCCTGGTCTTGTTTTGTTTCCTTGCCTGAAAAGACCGATGAAAGGCAAGCATTTTGAGACAGCAGAAGGGATCCAGGCAGCATGTACTTCGGTTCTTTCGTGACACTTTCAATGCTTGGAAATCGCGCTGGCAACGATGCATCGACGCAGAAGGAGCCTATCTTGAAAGGTTGTAAATAATTGTAATGATTTTTTCAAAATTTTTTTTTCTTTTAAATCAACTCAATCCTATTTACAAATCGGTTTAACTTTAACAACTTTAATCAACTTTGTTACGAAAATTCGCGTTCAATACAATCGGTCTACTGAGCATACTATTCGCACGACCATCACCCCTCTTGCGACCCAGCATTAATTATTGGATAGTATTCGACCGAATGGACTACGTCCAGCACGCAATGAAAAAAATATAGCAGTCTTTTCTGAGAGTGTACACAAAGACTGTGGGGAGTATATTCGTCGCCGTTTTCAGCAACTCAGACTAGGCTATGGAAAAAGTTGGCGCATTTTACGTCAAGATCTTAAATTGGAAGCATTAAAAATACAGTTTGTTCCAGAACTAAAACCGCTAGACCTTTCCAAGTGAAATCACTCCGCTCTATCGGCTCTTGAAAGGTTCAAAGAAAATCCCACATGTTCCAGGCAAATTTTGTTCAGCCCATTTCTGGCTCAAGGGGGTATGTAAACAACCAAATTTGCCGCATTTGGACTGAAGAGTTTCAATAGCTGTCATATTATCCAAAGAAAAAAAAAACAATGATTTATTGTGGTTTGTGAGCCGGTGGATTCAACAGTCCATATTTATTCAACAGTGATGCCGATACAAACGTAACCGTCAATGGCAGCCGTTATCGCGCCATGGTAAACGAGCAATTTGATGGCTGAAATTGAAGTGGAGATGAAAACACCAACTACAGATCGAGAAAACACTTCGGTAGCTTTGGAGCAAACCATCGCGCGTGTCATTCGCTATTTACATTGAAAATTGAACTCAACGGGTGGATCATCTGAGCCGTAGCCATGGCCAAAATTTTACAGAGATAATCTTCAAACAAAAAATTTCAAAGAATGATTTTTGGAATAATACTAAAAATCGCCCCTTTATGTTTGAAGTTTCTGTGTTTTGTCTAAAAAAAAAATTGATAGAGGTGAAACCGCAGTTAAAGCTCAAGCGAAAACGTGATATATTTTCACAGTAAAGTCGACGCTGGATTTGAAAAAGTGTTGTTTTTCGAACAGAGGCCGCATCACCCAAAGACTTTGAAATTTCAGCGTATTGGACAAGTGAAGTAAATGTTTGCGCTATTCTGATAACTGAATGTTGACTTAACCTCAAAGTTTATTTTAAACTCAAATAAAATGTTCGACTTTTTGAAAATCCCAAACTGACTTAACCTTTAAATATGGTATTTTTTGGCAGTTAAAAACTTCTTCGGAAATGTAATATTAAATAACTGTAATAATTTCGAGGTATGTTAAGTATCTGGGGCAATCGCCAAACTAACATAAGTTTTTGAATAACTCGGAATTATTATCTCCAAAACCTGTCAAATTGAATTTTTTCGAAGAAAGCCTCCTTTTTAGTGAAAACAAAAACTAGGCCACAATGTCATCGAAATTTTCACGTCAGTCAAAAATTTTGACACTTCGCAACGCAACTATGCTGCAGTCAAAAAAATTTAGAAAGTAATCCAACACAATGCGCCGCTGCACACATTTCGTTGCAAACGCGTTGCAAACTAAAAAATTTCGGCAACATGTGTGACCCAAAAAACACAAAAACACACGAGCGCAGGCTTTTCACGCTGCCACAGAAAGTGACATGTAACTGTTTCTGACGAATAGTGACAAATTGCAAGCGCACAAAATAAACGCAAATATGAGAAAAACGAAGCTGAGAGGAAAACTGTGCGCATTTGCGAAAAAATTTGAATAAACTGAAACGAAGAGTTGACGGATTACGAAGTGTTTTATTGGAACTTATATATCAATATTTTGTATGTCACGAAAAGTGGTGTCAGAAGTGACGAATTTCGTAAGAAAAAATGTTAGATTAATTTTAAAGTAACGGCTATGTAAATTTTAATGACTTATTTTTATATCTCAGTCAAACTTGCTGGCTGTTCGAGTACAAAATCTTAAACTTGTCTAACAATTTCCTACCTCAATCTCAAGCGCTGAGTGTATTACAGACAAACTTTTGTGTATATATGTATATGATTACTGCAAGTGTATGCGTGTGAGCACTCACCTGCAAGGAGAAGAGAAAATACATTCTTTAGAAGTCTTTCAAATTCCTTAATTTTGCTAGGCAATTAAACTTCTTTTACATGCCCTACGCTGCACAAAATTACTAAAATGAGGTTAGAATTCGGCTTTCTGTGGCTTTACAACAACTACAACACAAAGAGAATTAATTTATGTGGTAAAAGCAAAAGTATGTGTAAATACTTTCATGTTGGGTAGTAGTAAAAGCTTTAAGAATTTTAAGTGATTACCTTTTAACTAGTTGCCAACTAGTACAAAAGTGCACCAATTGAAATTAGGCGTACTTTACTCGACGAAATTGCAACAAACATTATGAAATTTTAAGTGACTACTTTGTAACTAGTTACCGACTAGAACAAAAGTACACCAATTAAAGTAAGGCATGCTTTTCTCGGTAAAATTGCAACAAACCTTAAGAAATGTTAAGTGATTACTTTGTAACTAGTTACTAACTAGTAACAAACAGCAACAGTAAATATCTCCTGCCTGTAAGAAAAATTACTTGCCCTCTGCACAGCACCTGTCACATTTCCAGTGGGAGCTCATACTGGTAACACGTCAATTAGTGAAACTCCCCAAAGACATGATGAATGCATATGTATATACATACATGTATGTATATGCTTAAGACTACATAAAAAGTAATAAATACATATACAACAAAACAACGGTTGCCACAGCATATTTGAGGCATATTTGGATTTGTGTAAAGCCGCAAACTTTAAGCCAATTAAAAGTCAAAACTTAAGAATTGAAAGACTGTCGAATTGCAGCACTGTAGGTTATATTTGTATAAATATGAATGTAAGCTAAAATATTGAGCTGGCATAAACATACTACAATTGACTTTAAACGAGATGTAATTACTTAAGTTTTATATGTGTATAGAGGTGAAACTTTAAAGCCAACCAATACAATAAACATATTTTGAGAGAATTTAATGACTTCAAAAGGAATTCGAAAATATATTTTATACACTTGAAAAACAAATGCGTTCACTAATAAATACTAGCGTTCTTATTTAACATACCGTTACTTCATCATTTTCGGCAATTTGTTCTTCATATAAATAATAAAAAAGATGTGCCACGTGGCGTATACGCAACTTTCGTTAACAAAGGCAAACACTAACTTTGTATACACACAAATGTAACTACACACAAATCAGCTTATAAGGAAATAAAATAGCAATAATTGTGAATACAAATTTAATTCCTATAGGCATTACAACAAATACAAAGCAGGAACAGAAATGTTGCCAGAGCAACCATGCCGCTAAGAAATTAATTGGATTTTCAACTTCTGTAATGACCTCTTTGGAAAAAAGTTTAATATTTGTTGGAATATTTTTGTCATTTAAGCGCATTAATTAGCATGACATTTATAAGTGCGTTTTACAGTTGAAAATCAGAAGCCTCGAAATATGATTTTGACTGAATATTTGAATATTTTATTTTAGAGAATTAGTTGCTAAATGTTCATTAGAAAAAATGTTTGACAAGGAAACAAATGTCTTTTGCTATTTGGTAGTACAACAAATTATTATTGCTTCAAAATTAAATTTGTTAAATTTTCCAAAATTCCTAACTAAATTGGCTTCAATTTAAGCCTTAATTGTATGTTAAATAAAATATTTAAAATTAGTAGACTTACACTCTTACTTCAGTTTATATAGATTTATTAGTAAAATTTGTAAAAATATTGAACACATAATATTCACCATTCACCAATATACTTAGAATAGTTTTTGAGCCTCACAAGCTTTAAAATTTAAGAAAGTATTTTCGTTTTGTGGTTAATAACAATTTCAGTCCACAATCTTAATGAATTATATTACATGAAATCGAGTAGAGCAGTAATTTTATTAACAGTACAAATGGTGTGTAACTTGGCTTAAGTTCAATCACTGCCTGAAGGTAGGCTACGTTTTTTAATTATTTCGCTATTGCATACTTCTAGGGAATCATCTACTTTTAAGGAATATATCTACTTTGGACTGAGCAAGTATCTGAAAAATAAAGTACTTTCTCGACGAACTCTATAAATTTATCATTATTCCTAACCGGCTCAATGGTGTAGTTGCATGAACCATGACATCATCTGATGAGTCGGCCTTAGGAGTGTGCGAGAGAAAGGTTTCGCTGATGATTAATGGCCATAATTTCAAGCCTTAAGATTTTTTATTTCTACAAATTGATAAAGGTAAAAAATGCTACTATAGCAAGTACAATTTTTTTGTCTACTTTGACATTTAATTCTCATTTATATGTGTCCTTATAAATGTGAGAAGAGGACAATTTCACTATAAGTAGGCGAAAGAATTGATGCCTTTTAATCAAAACAGCCATAGATAACATTTTCGTATTTTTAAAATATCCATAAAAAACAAAACTTATATATGATCTAATAGTATATATAAATCAAATATCTGAGACGTAATATTATATCTTTCGAAGTTGCCCTAGTTTTAATCGCTCATACGTACTTATGAATTTCAAAGAATCGATTTCTTGACATATGTGTAATTTACATAGGAGAATTAATGCCTGAAGTAGAGCCCCAAATATTTTGAAGATATGTTCATATTTTTAAACAAATTTTAAACGAGTTTGCCTTGGGAGCAAAATTTCTCCGAAACAGTTAAACCGAAAAATAATTCGGGCCGCCATTTTGTTATTTTTTTCAACAGTTTTTTTTACAGAAATTAATTTTTTTTATCGGCCTAAACTTGTAATAGAACTTATGGTAGAATACCATATACGCTGAAAYAGTTCAGTAGGCTACAAATCGACTTTCTTATCCTCTTTATAGGATCTGTAATAGTTTTTTTTTTTATTTTATTTTATTTTTTTTTTCAAATTAATGACACACACGTCATTTTGAAGCCAAATAAACTAGCTTTATAAATAATATTTTCCTCCACATTCTTGCTGTTTGAGCCAGAAAAGTGAATTTGGTATTGAAGAAGCCAAAGTTTTGTCAGAAATTTCGATTGTTCAAAACATAATTATCATCGAGACAGGCCCGATGTGGAGATGTTTTTTTTTTTTTTATTTTTTTAATATTTTATTTTTATTTTTTTTACTAATTCAAAGTAGACATGTGCGAAAATTGAGGGATGTGACCAACCGTTTCAACTGGGAGGATCCGAATCGTTACAAGCTTTTAGTTGGAAGAGAGAATTAATTTCGTAGAAAAGGGCATAAAAACGCTAAAATTTTTTAAAATTTTCAATCATTACCGCTTTCACCTATAACAAAAAGGTTTTTTAGATTTGAGATAATTTGAAGTAGAAAAGTCTTAATCGGCGCCAGACACACTTTTTCGGAGATATAAGACACTTGCTGGAGATATCGTCTGTGGTAAAAACAGAATCCGATATTTTAAAAAATTAATTACCGTTTATTAAAGTACACAAAGTTCTGTAAATGCACTTATCTTATTTATTAATTTAATAAATTGCCTCTTGATGGAAAATTTACGTAAAACCGTGTTTTTTCTAAACTGCTAGTAGATTTGACGCTTTAAGGAACACATTACAAACATTTCGTGCCTTTTCCGAATTCTGTAGACATCCAATGTGAAGAAAAAACTTTAAAATTATCGAAATCCCACTTTAAATGCTGCAATCGATGCTTTCGCACTTTATTGTAGATTCTTAAATTTTAGGGTTCTTGGCACATTTGTTCCATGCCAACCAAGTTTGTTTGCCATTGTAGTGCACATTGCTTGAGCAGCACCTCAACCGTTGCCGTCATTCGCAGGGCTTCCATGAATAACAGCAAACGGCGTCGGTTTCCTGCGCAGCGAAGCCTGCATTTCTAATTTGCTGGCGAATATTATTTATATACAAATATTTTTCTTGTCTTATTTTACAAATATCATAGTTAGACTTTACTCATATATGTATGTATGTTTTAGTACAAGTGCTTGTGTGTTTGTTCTAATGCTTTTCTGCATGCGTGTGCATTGTGGCAACTGTCTATTACCTTACCGTTAGCCAAGTTCTTATATTGTGTGCTCCAGACTTTTTACACTCTGCACTAAGCTGTTGTCATTGTTTTTGTGCCACTGTTGCATTTCGCTTGGCTGTTAGCTAATATTTTGCCTTTGTTGCCTTTTACCGGGAGCAAGGCTTGCTTCGTGCTAATGTTTTGTTTCGCTAATACTTTTTTCCAAAGCGTTCAGTTGTTGCTGCTGTTGTTGTTATGAAGGCTGGTTCCTTCATTTACGCCAACAATATGCCATTGTTATTTCCCGGCAGCAATTTCCAGAGGCAAACTCCTCCCCAGCACACACACACACTCATCCCCCGCGCGCGCAGTGTCACCTTGTTTAGCAATTGTTTGTGCATTGTTTGCTTTTGTTGTTGCGATTTTCTGCACTTTTAATAACTGTAACTGTGGAATTGTGGCGCTGCCATTGTGTTTTCACTTTAGTTGCAGTTTTTTTAGCACTTATGTGTATTTATGTGTTGCACGGCGTGTATGAGTGGGTGCTATACACACATACATACATACAGAAAAATATACAAGTATATTGTCGACATATGTATATATCCAACAAGAATGGTTTGTAGCGAAATTTGCTAATCAACAGCGCGCGCCAACAGTCAGCAGCAGCGCAGCTTCAGGCGTTGCTCCCCACGCCAGGCGCTCTAAACACCGTTGGCAACAGCGACACTCACTCCAGCATGGCTTTGCCAACACCACCGCCGCATAATGTGGCGCCAGCCACGCCCGCAGCTGTTAGTGACACCAACGCTGACTTTTGTGGCTGCGACGCGCGTTGCTGCTGTGCGCGCAGGTGGCCGCGAGGCAGCTGTGCCATTACCAGTTACTCAGCGCTCATACGACATTACACTCTGGCTCGCGGTAATCCCTTCCGTTTCCTGCATTTGCCTGCGTCCTTCAGTTCTCTTTATTTTTTGTTTTGCATTTATTCTCTATTGTTGGAAACGTGTTGGCGCGCTGGATTTCTCTACGCCAAACGCAACACGTATGTCTGAGTGCAGTTCATTGGCCGCGGGTCATTTCTAACGGTCACTGTTCCCATTTATTATTGAAATAATTTGCACAAAGTCATTAAATTTTTAATATGCAGTGCAGGTATGTTAAATAAGCAGGAAAAAAGTTGTTGTTGTATGAAGAAGTCATCAAGTTTTCAGAACATTATTTTAGCTTTATTGAAATTAAAGCATCTTCCTTGATAGATCTTAAAGTCGCATAGTATAGGTGAGATGTGAGTATGTGGATGAAGGGGGTAAACATGAAAACCTCAAAGAAAATGTTATTTGTATCAGCTACAGAGAGTAAATATTGAAATTAGTATCAGAGCTCCTATATATTTTAGACTAATGTTTAAGTTATAGATAGTCCGTTCACAAATAATATTGCCTTTGAGCGCCGGCTCAGGATCTGAAGTTGGAAAATTTGAGCTTGGTATTTAGCAATATCGCTCCCGACGGCGCTCTTGACTCCCCTACATTACTTGAGAGCATATCATATTTTACAAAATTTTACAGATAAAGTTGAAATTATGATATTTAGTTAAATAAGTTTTGTTGACGACATCATACTTTGTCTTCTCATAAATTCTCATAAAATACATTACAACAGGAAAAATTCACATAAATCTATCATAAAACCTTATGGTATGACAAAAAAAATTGATATATCGACCAAATCAATACCGAGACTTTTTCGCGAAATCCCCAGAAAGCATACCATCGGTTCATTAGTTACCTTATGATAACGCGATTAACGCAAGTTAGGTTCAACAGGTCATTAAAGCATCCTTTTGCACATGAGAAAATTTTCACTGTTGAAGATATTTTTAATATCTTAAACGATAGAATTATATTCTCTGACCACATTGATCGTCATTATTCGCTGCTGTAAAGGTTTTATGGGAAGTCTGCTGCCTCTTTAAAGCACTCTGTCGAAAAGAACTTTGTTTACATTTCCTGTAAAGGCTCTCCAATGCTGTACATCGAAAAGATTTTCGCTTACTTTTTTCACTAGTTTTAACTCCTTCTTCACACAAGTCATCTCTTCACTTCACTTCTGTGAATAAGGTTGTTCGAAATGGTGACCTTCTATGAAAAATGTTCTACAACTAGGACAAAAATTTAAGCAACAATACTCTGAAGGAGGTCGTCAAATAATACCAGATTTTGCTCTAGGCCAAAGGATAAAAAACACCCTGCAGTGACTTAAAATCAATATTGCTGGTTTCCCAGCTGCGGCTGATTGGAGATTTAGAGTTCAAACCTTTGGACTGCAGTTTGAGAGCAGAGAAGGAACATTGGCTGTCGAATACCCCAGAGATATTTGGAAAATCTGCTGAAAACTTTGGTTCGAGCAGCGTCATCAATGCCAATAGCATCTGTGCGTGCTTATATTGATCAATGGTTGAATCGTTTGAGAGCTTGAGAGCTTGGTTAAAGCAAAAGGTATTCCTTTCGAATAATAATTTCTTTGTAGCCCATTTGAATTCGATGCGTCATTAAATGAAAGTAACTTTTTTACGAAAAGTGTATAAATTATTAATTTTAATAACGGTCTGAGCTTGTAACAGAACTTATGGCAGCTTTATGTATCATATATGCTGAAGCAGTTCAGGAGGTTACAAAACGACTTATAGAGGGGATCTGATTTTTTTTTTTTTTTTTTTTTTTTTTTTTTT